>NC_079514.1:4898695-4917375 GCF_000801105.2 Raphanus sativus
TGTCATGGATCCGTTCCATCCAGGGTGATTTAACGCTTCAGCTATTGTTCTTGGAGGCTGAGGAAGACCTTTTACAGTGAACAGAGCATAGCGAGGGTTCGGTTTCATAACTCCAGCTTTGCCTCTCGTAGTCATCTTATGTTGATTTTGAGATGGAGGAGCAGGAGCTATAACTGCCGGAGCTTCATTATGATCTTCTTCATCTTCGGAGCTTGAACTTGACTCGGAGGATGACTGTTGTGGTAGAGGATCATGTTCTGTGATTGGAACAGGAGAGGTTGCTGACGAAGTAGGAACAAGGACTGTCTGACCAACTTCATCTTGAGGTGGAGACTTGTCATTATCAGACGGCAAAGAAGAAGCTGTAGCAGGATACTGCAGTCGCCAAGCAGAACTGAGTCTCGACGTTGTGGGAGGTAAAAGATGCTTGTATACATCAGTGTAGGGAAGTCTTGTTTCATCAAACAGAACGTGTCTGTTGATGTAAACACGACCTGTGGGTGGGTGGTAGCATCGGTAGCCTTTATACTTCTCATTGTATCCCACAAACACACACAGGAGTGACTTTGGATCAAACTTGTTCTCAGCGTAGGGACGAAGGTATGGGTAACAAGCCGACCCAAAGACACGTAAAGCTGTGTAAACAGGAGGTTTGGCATTGAGTAGCTCAAATGGGCTTACCATCTTGTCATTGACTGAAGACGGTAGCAGGTTACTGAGGAAGGAGGCAGTATAAAAGGCTTCTACCCACAACTCATAAGGCAGATGTGCTTGATATAGCATCGAGAGTCCCAGCTCAGTGATGTATCTGTGACGACGTTCTGCTATTCCGTTCTGTTCCGGCGTGTGTGGACACGACACGATGTGTTTTATCCCTGTTTCCGCAAAGTGATTGGTGAGAGAGGCATTGATGAACTCACCACCACCATCAGACTGAAAGATAGAGATCTTGGTGTTGTATTGATTTTCTACTTGCAGTTGAAAGGCTTTGAAGATCGAAAACACTTCAGACTTGTATTTAAGAGGATAAAACCAACAGAATCTTGAGAAATTGTCAATGAACACAACATAATATCGAAATCCTTGGACAGATACAACAGGAGCAGGACCCCAAACATCACAATGTATCCTCTCAAGAACTCTACTAGACCGGGATGCAGAACTAAAAAATGGAAGTTTGCTTGTCTTTCCAACTTGACAAGCTTCACACAAATGCTGAGACAGCTTATTGAAGGAGATAGCTTTTGAAGTAGATAGATGCTTCAAGACTTGATCGTTGGGATGTCCTAGTCTCATGTGCCACACTCTGTCGCTTGCAGCTTGCTGTCGAGACGAGTAGAAAGCTTGAAACTTGGACTCATCCAACTGATACATGCCTTTAGTTTTGCTTCCCTGACTGAGAACTTTGTTGGTTCGCTTGTCCTTAACAAACACAGTTGTAGCATCAAAGGTAAACTCACATGGATAATCATCGGTGAGCTTTGATACAGAAAGCAATGATTTTGTTATTGCAGGACACACAAGAACATCAAGGAGAGGAAGAGTACCTGATCCTGAAGATAAGGAGGCAGAACCAACATGTGTTATTGGCAGGAAGTCACCATTGCCCACCATGACTTGGTCACCACCGTTGTAAGCGTGAGCATCGTCAAGGTGTTGAGCTGAGCTTGTCACATGGTGTGACGCCCCACTATCAGGGTACCATTCAGCACCGGTGGATCTCTGATTTGGAGCAGCTGTAAGGACATTGGCTTGCGGAGGAGGGTCATTGATCGCAAAGTTATCGTCAAATCTCCAGTGGCATTTGTAGGCAGCATGTCCGTACTTTCCGCAAATCTGACAAGT
Organism: Raphanus sativus; assembly: GCF_000801105.2. Classification (NCBI taxonomy): domain Eukaryota; kingdom Viridiplantae; phylum Streptophyta; class Magnoliopsida; order Brassicales; family Brassicaceae; genus Raphanus; species Raphanus sativus. The sequence continues at coordinate 4,900,541 of NC_079514.1, forward strand.
TGGACGTTGACCACCGGAGTTTCTGTTTGCAGGTTGGCCAAACTGCTGTGGAAACCCTCTTCCTTGAGTTGAGTACGAGCCGCGTCCTCTGTATCCTCCTCTGGTTTGACCTCTTCCGCGACCAGAGTAGCCTCCTCTGTTCACGTAGTAGGCCTGATGTGGTGTTGTATCAGGAGGTTGTTCATAAGATTGCAGCTTGTCATCGAAACCAGTAAGCTTGTGGACTACATCTTCGAAACAGAGACCAGGAAGAGTATCCATAGAGTGTTCGATGACGGTGCAAACGGCTTCGTACTCCTTGCCTAAGCCATTAAGAACACCATAGATCTTCTCGTTCTCTGTAAGTGGAGATCCAATGGAGTCCAGCTGGTCACAAAGGGATTTGATCTCAGAGAGGTAGGTCGCCATAGTTTTGTTGCCTTTCTTCATGGTCTGAACGCGTCGGTGAAGGTCCATCTTTCTTGACGCAGAAACTCGATTGTATTTCTTCGCCAACGCCATCCAAACATCGTGAGAGGTGTGAAGACCATAGACAGTCTTGAGGGCATCTTCTGTGAGAGTGCCATAAAGCCACGCGAGTATCAACTGGTCCTTTTGGATCCATTTGTTGAACTCTGGATTCACCGCCTGTGTTTCTTCTTCTCCGGTGAGGACGGTGATCGTAGGAGCTGGACGTGGGTGGTCTCCGGTAACATAGCCCAAAAGCGCCTGACTTGACAGGAACTGTTCAAACTGCAGCTTCCAAAGAAGATAGTTTCCTTCTTTGAGCTTCAAGGTAACGACATGAGTGAGTGTGAGAGCGGTGACAGCGACGGCGTCTTGATTCCCATCCATCGTCTGTGCTCTGATACCATATAGGTTGACAGAGAGCTTGAGAGAAAGTTGTTTTCTTTGTTTGATTTTACTGAAGTTTATTCATTTCAAACTTGCTTACAACTCTTAGCCTTAGCTTGTCTTTTATACAGATGATAGAACAATCTAGATACATCATAGCTGGCCTGACAGCTCATTCTCCTTCCCCTATGAGAGCATCAAATCGGTTGCGCAAGAGGGGGTGTGTAGCTGGCTGTTCCGTACCTTTGACCACTCTGTTTTGTCTTCTTTCTTCAGTTACCGTTGCAGAGAGCAAAGGTAAGTTGGGCTTGACTTGGCAACGGCCCATCATGTTGGTCTCTGGTCCAGTAGGTCCAATAATCACATCATCATAGGTTATATGTCCCATAGAGCATTCATTACGTGTAGAATTCACACTCTCACTGAATTTGGAAATTTCAAAGATAACTATGATAGGTAAATACTTGAGTAGACTACTTTGGACCCGGACTTAAGTTTTATTCAGGCAAATAGTCATTGATTACGTAGATAAGAGATCGAGGACATAGGTGGTTCATTTAGATACACAATTTTCTTACATAAAAGGACTAGTTTGTACTTTGCTTCCAAATTCATAGTTTACTTTGGGGGTTGATTCACACTCCAAATTCATAGTTTATTCAACTATCAAAAGATGATAGGCAATATAGCTTTGTTTTTCTCTTATCCAATTTTTTGTTGCTATTTACATAGTACTATAAAAGTCAGTAAATAATCTTAGGAAATAAAATCTAATAGTGGTTACAAAATCGAAAGAAACCAAAACACTTTAAACTTCTCATCTACGATGTTGCTTTCTAGTTTATACTAATTTGCGTGCAGTACATAGGGATTATTATGCCTAATAGGAGATTAGATTCCTCGAGTTATTATCTAAATTGAGGAGAAGAAACAAAACATTTTTAGAGTGGAAATATTGAAAGGTGGATGGAGACGAAAGAAGAAAGAAATGTATACCACTCTTTGTCTCTTTGACACCATTCATTCATTTCTAACGTCACAACTTATCCTTCTATAGCCCTACATCGACTCCAAACTACGACAATTGACTTTTCAGACCCTTTGTTACAATTTATTTCGTTCTCACTTCTGAGTCCAAACCGCTTATATGGACAGCATTTATCAACGAGAACTAGATTCTTTACATTCATTGTCATGGTGCCCTAAGTTTTTGTTCGTTGGAAAGTCTACCTTTTGTTATCTTTAGTGACTTGTTGAAAAAGAGGCAGCGAGATAAAGAGAGAGAGGGAAATTAATTTGTCACTATCAACCCATATATATTACTCCCTCTGTTTTTTAAAAATAGATGTTTTAGAAAAATAAATTGTTTCACAAAGATGTATTTTTTATGTTTCCTATACAAAAATTGCAAATTTCAACAAAATTGATTGAATTTATTGAAAAATTATTGGTTAAAATGCATTAGAATTTGATAATTTCTAAAAATGATATATAGTTAATGTATTTTCTTAATATGTGTGAAAACACCAAAACATACATCTTTAAAAAATAGAGGGAGTATGAGATTAGAATATCAGTCACATGCGTCTAGTTTCTAGTATAGCTGATTGGTTATTCTTCAAGTTGTGTCGAACTTTAGTCGGTGTTTAAATCTAGTGTATGAAATCGGATGATTATATTGTCTTAAATTTGTCAAAACCCCAATCGATGATTATATAAAACCATATAAAACTAAAAACTGAATGTTATATTTAGTTGAATATAGTGAGATACAAATTTTTGTTGTTGTTTAGTTTTGGTTAATTCTTGGGTTCAAAAGTAATATGAAAATCCAGTTGAACTGAATATCTGTGTAGTTAATTGGTTTCAGTATTAGTTGATAACATGACATGGTTGGTTTACTAACACATGACCTGTGGACCTCAATCATGTCAACAAAAGAAAAAATAAAAATACGTTCATGTATGATGTATTATGAAATTCTGACTACATATATTATATCATTACATTTGCTCAGTTTATAAGCTATATATATATTCGTAATTTGCTCAGTTTATAAATTTCATTTGATCTTCTTTTTGAAACACATTTGTGTTTTTTTAATTACTATTGAGCAATATGATCATACTCATATCTTATCTACCTATGGTCAAACAATTAACAAGAGATTAGATGGGGCTTCGAGTTATAAGAAGAAGAAAAAAGAGACAAACTTGTTTTAGTCCGGTTTTGATGTCTCCAAACCGAATGCAGCAAGTACATCAATCATATTGCATTTACAAATTATACAATACACAAAAGATCCCCCAAAAAAGTGCCCTCTACTTTCTATTACTGACATAACAATATACTAAAAAAGGAAAAAAAAATATATCAGAAATGTAGGGTTTAGAAACTTTCATGATTTATAAGTTATAACTATCAGAAGTGTTCTTAAGCAAATACAATCAAAGATAAAAAAAAATTATACTTAAACCCAAGTAATATATAATAAATACATCTAGTGACAGACCTACTTCTTGACTTATGGTGTCAGCTGACACCATAAATAATAACAAAAATTTAATTTTCAAACTGTTTTGGTTATTATTTGTGGTGTAATGATTAGATGGTGTTGGAATGAACCCACAGAGGCGGGGTTCGAGTATCCTCAATGACATCTTAAAGCCTTTTTGACCCCACAATTTTTTTTTCTTGGGTCTGCCACTTGCCACTGAATACATCAAAAAAGTTTTCCAAGACTTAAAATTGTTTCTTCTACATATGAGCTGAACTTGAAGATGGTTTACAAAAATAAGAAACAGAAGTCCAATGCGATAGACGCAAACGCAATATCAAGACGCTTTGAGACACCGAAACTATTCCCTGAGAAGCCAAGCTTTCCCAGCTCTGCTCCAATGGCAGTGCTCTGTCAAATATTTTTTTTTTTTTTGATTAACCTGGGTATCCCGGGCCTATGGAAGGGCCCAGACTAATCCCCAAGGGGAGGTGCAGTCCACGGATAGACCCTCTCTCCGGGTATGCAAATGGGCCCTAAAGCATAGGCCCATATCCGTGTTGGTGTTCAGAAATCATGACTTAGTTTCCTAGAACAGGGTTCGAACTCACAACCTGGATGCAGGAATGAGCCCGTCCTGGGCCATAATGTTCTGGACCTCTGTCAAATATTTGTGCCCAAGCTTCTCGCTCTGCTCTCTGTCCCGAGCCTTGTTTCTTCTTTCCTCTCTGCTTCAACCCTAGACAGAGGTGTACTATCTTCTAGCACTTTGTGGAGTAGGACAAGTGAGCCGAGTCGGAAGCAGCAGTCGCCACCCCCTGGAGACGAAGCGTATTCTCGGGCCTCAGGAGACGTGTTACAGAAGAAACCAAAGTCAAATAATTTTCTCTCGCTTTTTCTTGCATCCGTTGAAAAAGGCTTGATTTGTTTAAATAAATATCGTAGTTAGCAAAAGAGATCGTTTGATTTTCAAAGGGCCGGCCCAATATGGATTTGGGCTTTTACCGAGGAGATGATATTTGCAAATCTGCCACCAATCATTAAAGTTTGATTATCTTATGTTGTAACTAATCTTTGATTGATTATTAATTGACCAAAATTAATTCATTCAGACATAAGTTCAAAGTTGAAACTTGGCCAGTAGATGTAGTCGACGGGCATGAGAATGACTATAAGCATTTGTTTGTTCTTGATTTGACCATCTTTGTTTTTCTAGATACATCTGTTTTTATAAATTTTGTTTACGTTTGGGCTATGCTTTGAAGCGTGTATAAGTCATTTTTCTGTTATTATACGTGGTCATAACTAGAACGTAACCTGTCTAAAATAGAAAAGGTAGAATGGGTTCGGTCAGAATTCAAGAAGGTTTCTTTTTGCGCTTCTTTCTAATTTATCATGTCTATGTCTATCACGTAACCATCAACCATGTTATTATAAATAATTTTGTTATTTTAATTTTTGAGTATCATGTTCGATCAGACATAAATTCATAGTTACCAAAATTGTCGCTTAGCTATTATCATTCCATGATGTGGAATCTATAATTCTCTTTTATTGTAGATTCTTCTACCTAATGCAATGTGTACATTACATGTCATGGTCCATCTATCATCTTATAAATTATAATACTCCACTTGCCTAACAACTTGATTTCTACTTTCGAAATATATTTAGACATGCAAATCTACAGTTATAAACTTTCAATTTTGTTCAAAAACAAACTTTCAATTAGGCGACAATACAGTTATTTAAACATTCAAAATGTGTCTAAGAGTGCGACATAAATACAATTAGTTAAAACTTAGAACTAAACTTGACATCTACTTAATTAAATTGATATCTCCAATAAACAAAACCTCTTTCACTAGTTCTTAGCAATGCTAAAAATATAAAGAAATTGGCCAAATGTGTTAGATGCTTTAATGAATTTCAGAACAACTTTGTAGAGAAGATTTCGTTACGATAAAAAGTACGGAATTTAGGCCAAAACTAAAATGTTTAAGAAAGCTTTATGGACGTGCCGACGTGGGCTTATGATTCGAAGTTGTTGAGCTACAATTCGCGAGCAAGCTTAATTAACTTGCTATATATTTAATTAAAAATAGATAAATGTTTGTTTCATTCTCCACTAGAACTTATCCGAAAGATCACATCCATACTTCAACACCAACACACCGAATTTAGAAACTTAGTGTAGAAGTATGTTCTTAAGGTCGAGTCATTGTCAATTTCACAGACAAAATTATTAAACGATGGTAGGATTCTTTTCCTCTTTCTTTATACAGTGGCCAACTTAGAACATCATTAGTGATTAGTCTCTCACAAAGAGTACCTAGATGTTATTATATCAATATTTATAGTAATTTCGTTTTACAATTAAAATTTAATCATAAAAGAAATATATGCATCAGTTAAAAGTTGATGTGTATAGTTAGTCTCTTACGTTTTATCTAATATTTCTATGGCAACAATCGATTCTTCCTTCTCACATGACTTCTTTCCTATATCATTTTTCTATTGTCTTTTTAATATTTTTTTATGTCGAGAAATTTGTCTAGAAATCATCTACATATGATCTTAAAACATGACTATTGATAGATACTCTATGAATATCTTAACAATTTGACTAAAGAAAAAATGAGAAAAATAAGAGCATAGGTAAAAATATCTAAAATTAAATACTTTAAAAACTTTTCTTTACAAATGTGGTTTTATATTTAAAAATAATTTAAAATTAATCTAATAATTCAACTATATTGAAATATTAATTTAAATTAAATTAAAACCTCAATATTAAAATTTTACAAATAAAGTTGTTCTACAGCACCTCTATTGAAGATGTTTTTTGTAACTCAGTCGCTCGCGGCGGTAACTAAATTTTTTGATGTCTATGTTTATCAATGTTTTAAGAGAATTTTCTATCACACTCCATACTTTACTCAATTTATAGAATAAGTGGAATAGAAAATGGAGTAATGAACATAAAATAAAAACATTACTTTATAAATGGAGTAATGCTTTTATTTTTTTTGTTCACTAGTCCATATCTCATTCCGTTTATATTATAAATGAAGTAAAATATGGAGTGAAAATGAAAATGCCTTAATATACTTAAAATATGATTGGTTATCAGGTAAAATAAAATGGTGAAAAATATGATAAAATGAGAGGGGTAAAAATAACAAAATTGAAGGAAACTTTTTCATCTCATTAATAGTTGAAGTGAGATTTACTCTACTTTTAATGTTTTTCACTTTTTATAGTAAAAGAGGTGAAATCATATTCCTTTTGATTGGATGAAAGTAGAGTAAAATTGCTGAAATATTTTTTCACCCACTTTAGTTTACTCTAACTCAACCATATAATCATAACCTAAATTTTAAAAATTTTAATCTAATACAATTTTATCAACCAATTTTAACATAGTTTAATCTGCTTTCAGCGTAAGCAATTATAAATATTGAATAAGTTAAAAAAAACAAAGAACAGCAATGGTCAAGATCTGGATTGATGAAGTTGAAAGTTTGAATCCAGTTGATCAAAAAAAAAAAGAAAGTTTGAAACCATGGTGGGATGTATAATTTCAAATACACAGATTTCAAGGAGAATGTTTGGTGGATACCACCCTCTTTAATCCTTAGACTTATGACTTGTCTTTTCACAATATTCTTCTTCCCTCTCTTCATTTTCAATTTGTTTTCTTTTTAAGAGAATGCCTCCTGTCTAAGTAGTCTAACACATTGAAAGCCAAACACATACTTGATCTTAATTTCAAATTGTTTTCCTAACCAAAGCAATTTAGAACAAGTCCATGACATAAACATTTTCCAAACATACTCATAATCAAAACGCATCAGGTTAATTAGGTAGCTTACCTAGTTATTGTAAACAAACCCCATCAATTGTTTGTGGTCAGGAACGAACCACTAATTGAATTTAGATGGGATTGTTTCAAAAAAAATTAATCAAATTTAGATGGAAATTAAATGGAATTTTTTTTATTAATTAATTGGGGGTGGTAGGGCTTTAACCAGTCTGTGGCAATAAATAATAATTTAAGTGTATTTAGTGTGGATCATGTGAAAGTCATCAGAGCTTACCTGTCTCTTTTAATTTAATCTCTCTTGATTTTTCTATATATATGCACCGGGTCTGTGACTTAATACAATCCATGCGTTTCGCGACCATAACAAACAAAACATACCATGCTGCTGCAGATAATTAGTTACACAAAACACTATATATACACAAAAACATTTCGCACACATTTGTGTATCACGTCTAAATTTATTAGTAGACAAAGCTTGACAGAGTAGAACAAACAAGAGAAGGAACATCAGAAGACCAACCAATGTATCATTTATAACCTGTGTTAGCGAGCCATAACGAAACTAAAAAAAATATAGTCATTCAATATGTATGCACCTCCAATAATATCCTTAAATCCAAATTAACCCAAAATTAATAAAAAAGAAAAAAAACCACCAATGAGAAGGTTCAAAGTGAAATGAAAATAATATTAATTAATTAAATAAATAGCATTATGATACTACTAATTTCATCATCAAACTGAGAACAATTAACACCATGATCCACCACTCAACATCCCAGTCCAATACCCACCAGAAGTAGCAGCTGCATCACCACCACTAACTCGTTTCTGATGATCATTAATGTCGACATTACTTGTTGCTGACGAAGAAGAAACTGGCAGTTTCAAATCCTCAAAAGGAAACAAGGGCCTTCCATTCACATCATCACCACCCGCTCCTCCTAGAAATCCTCCGGGGAAATCATTATTACGATGATGATCCAATGAAAACCCTAGCAGTGTGGTGCTTGAGTTACAAGGCTTGTAATGATCTTGCATCGAAAACCCTACAGATGTTGGATCTTGAGTATGAACTGGAAAACCCATAAATGAAGAATTCCCATTATTACTATTGTTGTTTCTTATGAAATCCAGAGGGGAAGTTGCCATAGCTGACGTGGCAGAAAATGAAGAACTAATCACTGTATTGTTGGTGCTCTTGTTGTTGTTCCCAGTGTTGTGGATGAGGTCAGTGAAGTTGGTCCTGATCAACCGGTCTGGTGGAAAACCTAAATTGAGATCTTGTTGAGTCGTCTCAAGGAATTTAGGGTTTTGACCGGTCAACCCTTGTTGAGACATGCTCACGAGGTGGTGGTGATGTTGATCAGAGTGATGCTTCTTTTTAGCTGGTTGTGTAGAAACCGAGTGGTTGTTACTTATGTCAGATGAAGAAATTGAAGAAGAGTGAGATCTCTTGTTCTTTCTTGAGCCACCACCAACAGGGATATTCCTAAGCGAACCGCCTTCGGTCCAATACCGTCTACAACCTTTGCAGAAGAATCTTGGCTGCGTCAAGCTATAATTGTTATAGTAACAAAACTTTGTATTGGTTGAGTTACATCTTGGACAGTTTATAGCTTGGTCCTTTTCTGGCCTTGCCTTCCTCTCCGCTCCACATGCCGCCCCAGCGGGTGGTGGCTGCTGCGGCTGGGACGGTTGCGGGTTTGGACATGTGTTTGTTACTATTTGATCCAAGGGCTTCACTACAATCTCCTGATCATCAAAATCACAAAAATCAATTCTTCCAACCATTAGCACAGAAGCATATTATATATGTGAAGGCATAATTAACTTATATGTTTCATTATGAACGAGTAAATGATTTTTCATGAAGATATAAATGATTGGGAAATTTGACAAAGGCTGCCTTTAACCAAAAACATAAAAAGAAAAAAAAAAGCAAATTGATAAAGGGTAAAGTGAGAAAACATATGTTTAATATGTATGAAAAGAAAAGAGAAACATAAAAAGAAGATCCAAAACCTTTGAACTCTAGGTTAGTGTCAGGTACTGAGCCTAAGATGAATCAAATGATCCAATCTATACCAACACATACATAGTAGAGTAATAAGGGTGTGGATATATGCATAGATAATATATATGTATATGTTTGTGTATACCTGTGGCCACTGAGCCGTATCCATAGATGAGATTCCTCAGATGAGCAGAAACAAACCTGGTATTTTCTTTCCTTAGTTTAATTCTACTTAGATTTGAAAGAAGAAGAAAAAGTTAGTTTTCGTTGGATGAAGAGAAAGGAAATTTTGATGGCTGAGAAATCTTTTTTGAATGAGGAACTTCTTTGTGTGCTTGTCGGATCACATCTGCTTTATGGTAGAGGAGAGAGAGAGAGAGAGAGAGAGGGAGAGAGAGAGAGAGAGAGAGAGAGAGAGAGAGAGAGAGAGAGAGAGAGAGAGAGAGAGAGAGAGAGAGAGAGAGAGAGAGCAAATTGTACAATATAAGATTTACTAAAACATTCTGAGTGGGAATCTTTGTCCTAATTGAAATAATCAAATAGGCTAATACGCGTCCATATATAATACATACATGTATGTACGAGCTTTGATATATACACATATAAATTGCCAGAAAACTTTTACATTACTTGCAACTTAATGAAATGATTTTCACATACCTCGTAGAAGGGTTTTATGCCACAGTTATTGTTTTATCTAGTTTACACATTTCATAGGAAAGTAGCTACAGCATTCATATGATTCTTTTTTGTAAATGCCATTTCGCGAAAAGGATTAATAAATTTGAAATTTCATTAAAAAATGAAATAATTATGTGACAAAATATAAAATGGAAGGATTACAAATACTGAAACTTCTGTATATACGTAGAACTTGTTTTTAATTATAAATATTGAAACTTCCGCACATCCAAATTTTAGAAAAAAAAAAAAAAACTTCCGTACATTTAATCGTAAATCACATCCAACCTCAAATAAAGATGAGCTGGTGATGTTCTTGAATGCTGGAGCAGTACTTTTTTTTTTCTGGAGCAGTTACTTTTGCCCTATTCGTCAATTAAAACTACTATTGTATGAACGTCTGCCAATTATATATGGAGCAGTATGCATATTACTCTACGAGTACAGAGCATCAACACAAGTAGTATATATATATATATATTTTTTTTCTTTTTTGGTAATTATGGGGATCCAGCGACCGAGGTCAACCGACTAGTCCAACGAAATCCACATCACTCCACGTATTCTTGCGATTTAACGTTAGTCCAGATAGTCACAAAAGGGTTTCGAAATCAGATCTGTACTGGGGTCGTAACTCCTTCAAAACCACTAGTTATTGAACACAGATAGTATATATATGTTAAATCATCGCGTAACTGAGCGTAAAGTCAATATTTTTATCTTTTTGAAGACAAAATCTTATGCAGAGAGACATATGTATTTTTTTATCTATATTGGTAGACCATCTCCGATATATTTTACTATATGTATCTCTAAAAAAATCATTTTTAAATAAAAATGTGCTTTTTTCATTCTATTTTTGTTTCTAAAAAAAATATTCTCAAAATATTATATATTTATTTTACAAAATACCTTTTATTTATGAAAGTTGAAAATCAATCCTATTTAATTTAATTTCAATAACATTTTCATACAATTATAACTCTGTTTAGATTAAAGCTTCGTTTAAAAAAATTAGGTAAATAAAAAATGTGATTCTATGTTTATGAAAACTGTAGTTTCCTATAAAATAATTGTTTTGTTATAATTATAAAAGTTAAAAAGTTAAAAAATAGCAATTTTTATTTTAGAAATGAATATAGCAATGAATTAGAGTACTTTTTATTCTATTAGAACATTTAGAGGTGAATGTATTTAATAAGTTGGAAATGCTCTTAGATGATTGTCTTTATAAAACAATTATCAACCAAAAGAAAATTTAATAAATTGCTATATAAAGTTACAATTTTCACGATATCATATCTGTACGGATGAATTAAACTTCAAGTACCTAATAGGTTGACCATCCATTGACGATACACCTCTTCTTATTCTAACTTATCTGCACCGTACGACCTCTTTGATTCTTATATCAAATAATAACAAAATGAACACACTTTCATATAACATATTTCTTGGCACTTTTTTATTTTATTTCTTGGCACTTATACAAACATTATGTCTAAAATGTTAAGGTAAAGAGAACCAAAAACGTCCTCGAAGGTCCACATGCCCTCAGATTAAAATGTGTTATTTGTTATTCATTCATAAACTTATCCGTCTGTCTTAAGACTCCAATTAGGCTGTAATTACCTGTATCGCACGACATTATGCTGATTTCCTTGGATGGTTAGTATCTACTTAGGAATTTCCCAAGGGAATGTAATAATGGCGGTGTGCTCGATTAGTCTGGGTCCCTGATTAAACATGGCCTATGTGTCGTCGCCACGTGAGCTATCTTGGTGTACAAAACAGCTCAGTAGCACCTAATTTCCTTCACTCCACGTGCTACGATCCCTGAGTAGTCATCCGACTCATCTTCTTATCACAAATGAGCTTTACCAAATACATTCATTATTTTTTATAGGATATAAAATTTAATAATATCCAGCACAAGAATACATGGGAATGGCTCAAGTAATTTTTTTTTTTTGCTAAGAAAAGTTAAACATGGATCAATGATGACATAAGCCTAACTCCCGGATGGAAATACAACCTACAGATAGACTTTTTTCTGGATATTCAAACGAGCCGAAAACAATAAATTCATATCCGTGTGGCCAGTAGGAATCGAATCCGAGATCGTATCGAAGCCGGAGCTCTCTCAAGTACCAATAAACTAATCTCACTGGTTAAGCTCAAGTAAATCTTGTTCCTTAGTTTTGATGTTAAAATGAAATTTGAGAATAATTGATAAATTTTTCAATCAAAATGATGATAACTTGGACGGTAAACATTGTTATTAATTTTTCATTTTTAAAGGTATTTCCAGTGGTGTACTATAATTTTATTTTATTTTAAATAATGCAACTCTATTATAAAATTGAATTTGTTATCGTAGTTTACTCTATAATAAAATGAACTATAGAAAAATGCTATTACTTTACTTTATATTCAGAGTGAATAAATAATATTGTTTTTTATTTCATTCTATTGTAAAGTAATTCTATTATAGAATAAATAATTTGAGCAAATCCAATTTTACAACAGAATTATTCTAATTTAGATTGAAATATAGAAGAAATTATAAGTACCATTTGGAGATGGTCTAAAAGCAGTTACTCATAGACGCCACAAGGACGTCTGAGATGATGGCAAGTGTTGTAACCTGAGTTGACCGAGTACTAATGAACGGTTTGTTGCCGGTGAAGCTAGGGTCCCACGTTTCCTCATGCGCGTGCCTTGTCTGATATTCTCGCCAAAGAAAAGGTCTACCGAATCTGAGCCGTTGGATTTACATACGAGTCCTACATAGTGCGTGGATAAGCATCTTCGAAGTTGCGATCCATGTCAGTCCGTGTGGACAAAACCGCACCTTATGAACAACTTGCCATAAAAATGCACAACATAACAACTTTTTACCAACATAGTTATATTCATGGGTTATACTTTTTTTTTATGGGTTATACTTTTATACTTATAATTTCTTCTTCTTGAATAGTTGGAGCTAGCTACGCCTTTTAAACTTGCATGTTGCATGTTGTTAAAGAACTTAGCATACAAAAGCATGTCTTTGTGACATCAACAGGTTTTCAACTCAGTGTCTAGAAAGCCTTTATATGTTTTTCTATATGTTCCCTTCTAGAATTCATGATTGTAGGCGACGCCGACAATAGTGTATTACTTTATAAACAACACTTTGACCACACAAAGAATAACAAGACACTTTGAATGCGGAGGTACATAAGTTTTGTACTTGTATACTTTCTTTCCTTTTATGAATTTGCTAATATTGTTAATCGGTAAATTACTTTTCGGCGCATGATTCTACTTCTTGCAGTTGGTAACGAAGAAAGGAATAATACTTTCACGAGTAAATCTTTCTGTAGTCGGTTGTCTCTCGTAGGAAATGAATCCACACCTTTTATAAAAGTACTTTGGGCTTTTAAGAGACTTAAAACAGACTCAGAGCCCATAATAGATTATACCACCTTATGTTAATATTAAACATCACAGTTTGCCAAGAAGTTATCTTGGACGCCTAACTACATTTGGGCTTTCTTTATTCTATAATTAGTACATTCCCCAAATAAGATAGGTCCATAAAGAATGGTTCACCCGTAACTGGTCTCCTTTTCTTTCTTCCAATAGTTCAAGCTGTTGGTAAGGTAATTAATATAAGCTGTTTGTTCATTCATGCCTCGCACTTGTGAACTATTTTCCGCTACACCTTGCATGCTAGCTAGATTACTACAACACTAAAGTGATCTTGAAACTGATTTAAGCAAGTATGTTTATGCGGACCCGCTATGTAGATTGTTTAAGTTTTAAGCTATCTTCTTTGCACCAACCGTCTTTCTCTTTTCTTTTCTTTTCTTTTCTTTTCTTTATCTTGTGTAATGATTAAAAATTCGTAAGGACGGAGCAATTTGGTGGCGCACGAGAGTTTTTTCTCAAGCAGTGAAACCCCTGGCGCATGTTAGTAGGGTCTTTCTCTTTTATAAAAAGAAAAAAAAAAGAGAAGAGACCCATGCGTAAAAGTATTATCATGCGCCATTTTAAATGGTCCTAGATCATAAAGTTCCCCTATCTAACCGATTCCCATATATCTTTTCCTTTCCCCTTTACATCTTGTTTTCTTCGACCATATCCATTTTACATTTTCGCCATACCGTTTCTGCTTATTCATTTTATATGAACATTTGAAGAAAGACAGAATATTAGTTCTGACTTAATTTAGTTTTACATACTGCATTTGAAAACATAAACAGTTTCCTCTATTCTTCATTACTTACTTCATACTATAGATTTAAAGATAAAAAAGCAAAAGGCTAAGTAATCAGTACAAAGTGCAATACGCATTATTATAAAATCAACATCAAAATAGCACAACACGTAATACCAAAACAGTGATGGAAGCCAGAACTTCTTTTTTAAATAACCTCACATGGACATATGGATAGTCAATGTCAAAAAGATTATTTAAGAAAAATTAACTATGAAAGTGAGAGAGTTAGAAAGATCTCTTGCATCAGTCCAAATGAGTTAATCACAATAATTATCAAAAGACGAGCACAACTTCGGAGCACTTTCGAAACTAATGATTGACATTATGATTTACCACTTAAACTTTTAATATTCTTAAGTTTAGTATAATAGTCCAAGTTGAGCTTTACATCGTATGTACTTAATCTCTTCCTCCTTTATTGATCAATGAAAGAATATGAAAAAAAAGAAACTACAATTTGTTATTATTTATATAACTTAGTATACCTATAAACAAAGATAAAAGTGTACAATATACAGTATAACTTAGTATACCTATAAACAAAGATAAAAGTGTACATCAGCTACGCATTAGTACTATAGAAATAGGACACTAGTATAAATCGTATATGTTATTATGTTTATAAGACTCTCGAGTACAGTATAACTTCGGGGGATTGACCAAACTTCATAAGATATTCTCAGCTACTTGGATGTGTGTATAATTTTCCTAGCGGTATATAGTTACTAATGTTTTCTTTAGCTAAGTGGGTCGAACCCGGTCTTGGAATGTTGAGTTACCAGAATCTCAGAGGCAGCCCATAGCTTGGTAGCTTCGGAGGAGTTAGATCCGAGTCCAGATGGTGTGGTCTCATTGCAGTCCGTAAAGTACTTTCCGGATACGTTTATCAACCTTGGATTTGTTGCCACGTAACATGTCGTTGCTGCTGCCTAATCCCATGGCAAAATTAAAACAAAAGTAAGCACATAAATCCAATAATCCAAAATGATTAACAAACTTAAAGGATGATTAGAAAAGAGTTTATTACTTGAGGGACGGTCTTAAGGAGCTTGGAAGTCAGGAAGAAGACGAGATCTGAGTAGGAAAAAAGACAAAAGGGAAATCATATAGACATAATTAAGAATCTTAATTGTCATGATTAGTAATATTTATCTAAGATAAACAAATATCTCAGTGGAAACAAAACAAATTTAAGATAAACCAACCTGTCAATAAGCCTTCCCGGTCTCTTGTTAACCGGGTTTTTACAACCCCTGGGTGTACGCAGTTTACCGTCACGTTTGCTCCAATTTTCTGCATACATGTATAGATTTTCCACTGTATCCTCTTTTTATAAAGTAAAACTTAATAACTTTATTTTAAAGACCCACATGGTTGTCTTAAAGCTAACTATGTTCAAAACTGAAAAGTCAAACTTAACTAACTCTTTTCATATAATTGGTTAGAATACAAACCCTAGTTATCTAGGTTTCTTGTTGTCCCTTCATCCATACCTTTCACTCTTAATTTACACTCAGAAAAAATTCAACAAATCCTTTTTTTTACAGAAACTGGACCATTATTATGAAACATTATTAATTCTACCATAATGCATTTGGGTTATTTTTGTTGAAATAATAAATTTCTGGGGGGATAATTAATTGGAAAATGTAATAAGTGTGAGAGTAGGAGAGAAAGAGACCTGGAGTCTAGAAGAGAGCTCCTTGGTATGCAAAACATTGGCAAGCTTCGAGAGAGCATATGCACGTGTCGCATCGAATTGACTAATCGATCATCCACACACATTAACCCAGACCAAAAAAATTGTTACTAAAATTTCAAAATGTCAAAACATTTTACTTTTCATTTCCCATTTATTACCCTCCTATCACCTTACTGTCACTCATCAGTGAAAGAAAGTAAATACCCTCAGACAAGTTTTCACCTCTCAAGAATACCAATCCTACTCTTCATTTAGAGTTATAGGCTACCTATTGGACCCTTATATGAATCGTAGATGTGTGTTGCGTATTTACTTTCTCATTTGGAGTTTATGAAAAATGTTATTGAACATTTAGAATGCATCTTTGGTACAAGACTAAAAAGAGAAATCTTTATTACCACTTGGGTTGGGATATCTGCCGGAGATATTCGATCAAATCGCCAGAAAACCAGCCGTGAATGCCGGACGTAACGTTAACGATCCTCCCTTGAACTCCTGTTTCCTCTGCCGTTTGAATCATCTTCTTCAGTAGCAGATTTGTCAACAGAAAATGGCCTGACAAAAAAACGATTTAAAAGTCTGTTATGATTATTGATTAAGAAGGCAATTAACAGAAAAAATAAAAGTACTTTAATATATTAGGTAATTAAGATCTGTCATAGAGTGTGGGAATCGTATTAAGAAAATATTACCTAAATAATTAGTGGCAAATGTCATCTCGATCCCGTCTTCGGATATTGCATGTTCATGTGCTAATCTGCCTGCGTTGTTTCTGATTCGACATTTGTATATGTAAATAAATCAGAGAAGATAGTATTTAAATCAAATCCGATACAAATAAAAACGGGAAAATCGCATAAAAAACCCTCAAAGTGTTACTTACTAGCACTTTAAACCTTGAAGTTTTTTCACTAACACTTTTAACCTTCAAAGTGACATTTGTATCATAAAAAACCTCCAAATCAAAAAGTTGACCGGTTCAGCAGGTAATTTTCGAAAATAATTATT
>NC_079514.1:4917475-4964249 GCF_000801105.2 Raphanus sativus
GTATCGGGATTTAGGGAGAACAAGATTTTTCGAGAGAGAAAGTTGAGATCTTTAGAATATTTTGGATATCAAATCCCTAATCGAAAGAGGGGAAATGGGGAAAGTAGTGTCTTAGGGTTATTTGGTCGGGTATACTCAAAACCCGAATGGATCCCGGGTTTTAACCCGAACCGGTCCTAACCCCATTATACCAAAAATTCAGCTCCAATCGGTTTTTTGACAAGATCCGTAGCCGATCCGACCCGGTTTTATCGGTGTGGGTTCGGTTCGGATTATCGGGTCCGGATTATATGCCCACCCCTATTAAAAACCTCAAAATACGGGTTTAACAAAATTTATTTACATTACTTTCAAGAATTTAAAAATAGACACCACAGAAATACTGCAAAACAGAAGAAACTATTTAAACAATAAAATTCATCTACTTTCAAAAGTTAATAATTAAACAGCAAGAGATTTTGTTATAATTACTTGCACATATGCTATAATAACAAAAATCAAGTTTAATACTTAACCCATTTTAAAGTTTCTCTCCAAGCAGCGAAAGTTTTATTTCTAGATTTTAATAAATTAAGGTCAAATTCTAAAATATTACTGCTAAAATTGGAGAAAATTAGTCAACGTAAATTAAAACATACCATTGGTGTGATGGGAAACAAATCATCAACTTTTGGTAGGGATTGATTTGTTATATCTATATTTAGAGAGCCATGATGTGGCTTTCTGTAATTATCATTTTTAAATTTAATTCAGTTAGTGTATTAATGAATAATTTATGAAGATATTTGGGTCAAATCTAATTTTATAAGTATTTAGTATTCAAATTAATTAAATAGCTGTCAGTCTCTGATTTGAATACAGATAAATGATTTTTGTTTCCTATTTTCCATGACTAAATTAATTATTAGTAAAGAGCTCTAATCAGTTACCAGCGCTTATTTTTGCACAGCAAAAAGCTGAAAATAAATGAGGTAACCAAATTAAAAACGGAATAGATAGTCGTCGAAGGCATATATTAACGGTCAAAAGGTCTGAGGTTTGACTCACTTCTAGGAGACAATTATACAATCGTGACGTATTAGTTTTATACTTAGTGTTACTCATTAACTCATTATTTCGTCCTTATTTTACTAATCGTCATTTAAACAAAATAATCGTATTTCTCAATGTCTGTGCAGTTAATAGTTTTCCCTATATCAATCTCGGAATAGACGCCGGCCTTGGGAGTACCAGAAACGATATTTTAGTAGTGAAAAGGGTATCAAATTAGTGTTTATTTCATACTCCCTCTGTTTTTTTAAAGATAGATGTTTTAGAAAAATAAATTGTTTTACAAAGATGTATTTTTATGTTTCCTATACAAAAATTGCAAATTTCAATAAAATTAATTGAATTTATTGAAAGACTATTGGTTAAAATGCATTGGAATTTGATTATTTCTAAAAATGATGTATAGTTAATGTGTTTTCTTAATATGTGTGAAAACATCAAAACATACATCTTTAAAAAACAGAGAGAGTAGTATTTTTTACACAGATTAAAAAATAACGAAAATATATGTAATTTGTTATTAATTACACATTTCTGATCTATTTGAGATAAATAAAATTATTTATAATTAATTCAAGTTGTAATTAATTTTTAGCTGAAAGTAAATATATAATTTGTATTGAAATTGTAAAGTGATACTTTTAATGTAACAAAAATTGTAAACATATATTCAAATCCAAATTTTCATTCCTTAACTCTAAACTATAACGTCTGCGAAGTAAATTAATAAAACTTTGTTACAAAACGTATATATTGTAAGCTAGGCCTGAACGTTTTCACCCCAATCTAAAATACTTATCTAAACTCGAATCGGAAAAACCAAAATTAGATCCAAATAATTATACAAAAATATTTGAATGAGATTTATGAGCTTATTACTTTGAAGTTTGGTTATAACCCGAACCAATCCAAAATCCAAATTAAGATCTGAAAATACTCAAAATTAGTTAAATGTGCTAATGTTTTTATATTAAGGTAATTATAATATAATAATATTCAAAAGATTTTTGTAATTTGTTTTATTTGTTGTTTGAATATTTTTTAGTTTTAAATAGTCTAACTAATTTTTAGTTAGATTTGTGAATAATTTCTATATTTTGAAAAAAGCTGTCAATTTTTCATGTTTAAAAAATATTTTGGACGACTTTGTACATTGATTACAATCCGATCCGAACCTGGAAAAACCGAATCGAACCCGATCTGATAATTAGAAAAATCCGAATCGGACTTATGAGTATAATAGTATCAAAAATTTGAACCAACAAAATCGAAACCGACGGAGTCTTCGAACGCTCTAACTTATTTTAACCGTATATATGAAAATAATGAATGATTAGAAGTTTGAAGAAACAAAACAAGAAAGATTGTAAATGATTGATATTCGAACTATATTTCATGTACTTGTATCATTAAGGTGTTAGGCAAAAAAGAAGTTAAATCAAGGTTAATAATAATACTCGATGGTTTACCAAAGCAAAAGAACAAAGGTTGAGACGAGAGAGACAGCGTGTAGTTGAAGCTGCAAATATGAAAACGGTAGGAGAGGCAGTGTGTGAAGTTGTAGGTAGAAACATATGAGAAGAATCGTGCAAGAAGGTTTACGCACGTGAGGCTTGCAAAACAGTGTGCTGGCTCGCTCTTCCTCTCCCTTGGAACACGGTCACCGATAAATTTATTTAATTTGTTTACTAATTAGCGTGGTTATTAATTAGTAGTGATCAATCATTTTTCAATAATTCAATGTTCATCATGTCTTCTAAACATCCCATACCATATTTAAAAGGCATATAAAACTATTACCTTCCTTATATGTTTTATGAGGATTCAGCCAATGACCACGTCCGAAAACTTGCCAAAAGAGAAAGTTAACATACATTTCTCACGAATGAACATATATACAAGAAAACATACTTAACAAACAAATAAATACGATATGCTTACGGCGGATGTAACTGCATGTTCTAAAAAAATAGAATGAGTTGAATATGACGGTTACATCGATATTATGTTAGAATTTAACTATGAAAAATGAAAATGTTGGCTTTTGTTACCTACTAAATTCTTTTTTTAACATCAAAACGATGATCCATTAATTAAGTTTGAGGTGTTATGAAAAATCAGATCGAAATAAAACGACCACTGAAATACTTGTCTTTATAAAATGTTCTTAATGTCTTAACTAATGGATTTACTATTTTGTTTTCGATTTTGTTTTGAGAACGGAAATGATAAACAACAGAGAGATTGATAAATCTACTCTTGAAATCAAAAACCTCATTTAACTTAATTCAAAAACTTGGCCACGCATCTTAGTTTTCTACCATCAACACCAAATCTTTGCAGCCGATACCAAAATGTTTTTTTTTTTTTTTTTTTGTAACAGCCGATACCAAAATGTTGGCAAATTAATATTTGTAACACACGTTCCATTGTCTAATATAGAGCTTCAACCTCCTGATGTAGCGATGCATTCTCTTCCTTTAAATTTTTGCTCCCATAAGCTGGAGTTTTCCCTTCAGTCAGTCCTCATCCACAATTTTCTACCCAGCCCTTTAAATATTGAAAAAAATAAACAAAACATATTTTTATTAAAACGTAGAGGAATCAATCGAGTGAATATATTTCCTTCGCTTTCATATTCCATTCAACTCTATTATTGTATCACATGTCGTTTATATATATCCCATTTATCTTTTCTTGTGTTGACCATTTGGATTGCTTACAACCATTGCACACATACAAAACCATGTAAAAAAATTTCCGGTTAATATGTTTTTATTCATTGATCTTTTGTTTTGTTTTTTTTGTCATCGGCTTTACAGACTTAGAAGAACTTTATAAACCAAACTGATAACTCTGCATCCATATTCACGACAAAGGTAGGTTACTGTCTAGCACATCTTGTTTTGTTTTGTCGTTCATGCAAAAAACCACGCTTATTTATATATGCTCATTTTCATACAAAACATAACAACAAACGACAAATAGATAATAATGGTTGCAAAACTTCTCCTTCTTTACCCCTTTTTGTACTGTCCTTGTTGTCTATCGAGGACCAGATTCCAGCTCATTGACATGTTTAATAGCTCGATTGAGCTAGCTTATCCGAAAGTGAGTTTGAACTCTTACCATCAACCAGTACTATCTTCGACCCAGTTTTTCTTTGTGACAATCTGTTGAGAATATATCTTTTGATCTCGTAGTGTCATCCAGTGCTTCTATTTTTGGTTAGAGACTTTATGTATAAGAGATACTTTGCTTCGATATTAAATTAAACTACGATTTTTTTCTGGCCAACTTTGGTTCTAAATGTAATAATTTATGAACCGGGGCTTCTAGCTCAGTTGGTAAAGGGTTCACAGCTGTGAGTTCCGCCACCTGAGTTCGAATTCCGGCCACTGGGGAATTAACATTTCGGCATCGCCAGGGACATAGGACCGACATGTGGCAACACGTGACTAGTCTGGACCACTTCTATGGAGCCAGGATACCTTTGTATAATTCAAAAAAAAAAAAATTATGCTATTCATAAATTTATCAACCATACTTTCTATAAAATGATACTTGAAAATTTCTTTTTCTTCAGTTTGATTATTATTATTATTATATTTTTTGCTGTAACAGTTTGATTATTTTCATACATCAAATAATTTTAATAAAATAATGAAATTTAGTATTCGTAATAAGCTTCTAAAACAAAACTAATAGTACGTGACCAAAATATATCATAAAATTTTTACGATATATATCACTATGTTTAGAGAACATATTACATTATCATTTTGAATTTTATTGCTAGAAAGTTGATTTGAGAATGCTATTGTCACTTTCCAAAACACCTCTTTTAGAATGAAGTTACATTAATTAAAACACCATCAGTATTGCATTTGATCCCATCCATTCGGAGGTCCACTCAACTGACCATCAGTATATCCAATAAAATACTAGAACTTTAAAATATTTTTTTTAGTAATTTTAATTTTCTTATCAAATGTATAGTTATCACTTATCAGTATGACATATTCTACCGAATATATTTTTTTGAGCAACATTCTACCGAATATAAAAATACATTTTCTATAGTTTTCTATGATGAATATTCTTTTCTGGCTTATGCGCTTCTCCTTTGTTATAATTACAAAAAGGTAAAGTTCCACATCATAGCGAATGGAATGGCGTCTTCCTTATCAAGCGAGAAGGTGTCATGGGACAATTTGTGGTTACATAAATCAATCATAACACAAAGCTGACACGATATAAATTGATTAATTAGTAATCAAAATGAAAAATCATTAAGAAATCTACTTTTCTTTTGCAACTAAGAAACTACTATTTTCAGAAAAAACTAAGAAACTACTTTCATATGTAGTTCCAATATATATCCAATATTCATAAAGGAGAATAGATGTTAGGTCTATTCTTCACTCTTGCATGTGTTATTATGTAGTGATTTGGCTAACTACTAGACCTTTGAGAGTATTAAATAGTTATGATAATTTTGATTAGTTAATCATAAAATCTTGTATTAAAAGTCTTATATCTACACAGAGAGGAAGCGAAACAGCTAAAATGCAAATGTTCAATACCTAATGCTGGTACTCATTCTCCAGCTCCTACGTTCGCAGATCATTCGTATCTCAACTATGAATGTAATAATAGAAAAGGTTTTTATATTATAAATACAAGAAAATATATGCTTGAAGCAATGCAGCCATGCTAAACGAAACGAAACAATTAAATGGAGCGCAGTTTATCACAAACGATTATCAAATAAATGAATAGTTTTTATTCCAAAGTTAAAATATTTTTAGGTTTGACTAATGAGAAAGTGCACATGGGGTTTTGGGAAACAAAATGAATTTTTTTGACCAGTAGTAAACCAATCCCTAGTTGGACGGAAGATCCTCTTTATGCATCATCCCTTCTCACAATCTAAACTAGAAACAGTATTTTCCACCCTATATGTATTTTTAATTTCGATTATTGTAAGTTTAGAGCCATTTGTGTACCCGATTCAAAGTTTATTCGGCCGTCTATACTCTATATTATCCTTTTCCTTGTAGAACGACCGATATTATTCAAAATCACGTTTTAAAATAATAATCTAAAACCCATTATTTTTAATTTGGGAAAATATTGTAACTATCATCATATACTAATTTACTGTACATATTAACCTTTAATCTCAAATTATCTTTTCAAGTCTTTAAAATAAAATAAAATCATAGAATTGTTGCAATTGGCATATAAAGATTATAAACTATATCATCATATAATGCTTGGTTTATTAAACTTTTATGAAATGTTTCAAAACTTGGTTTATATATATCTTCTTATGTTCTAAGTGGTTGTACATTTTTCTAATAGCATATTAGTTGGTTTTTAAAAAGGGAACGTAACTATTTTATTTATTTCAATTAGTAACAAGTAATGCCAACACTAAGCTGAACGTGCCTTTAATAACTATCCTAGATGATAAATAAAAATATAACCAAGGGCTAACTTTGTTAAAAAGAGTTTATTTATTAATTAAACAAGCTGCAAATTTTATATTACGATTCGTCTGGTACAGTCCGATTCATCCAAACGAAGATTCTGTTTATGATCACCTTTTTCCAACTTCTATAAACCTTTTTCCAGCTTAAACTAAATAACTACTAATTAAACGTAAATCATAGACTAGATATATATTTGTATGCCAACTATATTTGACTAATAATCCACTTTTTGATCACACAATAGTCATTGATCACATATTTAAGTAGCGCCTATGAATAATTCAGCCCCCACTGACTCTTTCAATCCAACAACTCAAATAACATCAAATTAAGTGTTAGATTCCATAGTTTTATAATTTGATGTGAATTGCTTTAATTTATTGCTCTCGACTTAGTATGTGGACATGATGGCTTTAGCTGGGCAAGCCGACTTTTTTTGTCATAGCCGCTGCTTTGCGTGTCGCAATAAAATGTTGGGGAGAGGGGGTGGATCTTTTTTTCCCCTTTTTTTACACCAAACAAATATTTTTTATAACCAAGTCTGAATTAGTAAGAGTAAATAAACCGGAATAAAAATAATTAATATAACACAAATGTATGTGAAAAGATCGTAAAATCCTAGTTAAAGAGTCAAATATTCTATTTTACACCCTTAACATGTTAAAAATCTTGAATTCCGAAAAGCATCATTTTCATGGTATCCAATTCCGTTAGAAAACTTGGCTAAATTTAGAGATCCTTTAATTTGTAATCATGTTTTTGCAATATGTACCAAACATCTGATATGTCTAATATTAAAATATACTCTCCATTATCCATCACAGAACAGTTTCTTTCCATTTATAATTTCGCATTTCCCAAAGTTAATTTTTCCCTGAACTATCTATCTAAAACCAATCACAACTGCTGAACGGAAATATAGATGTTTATGACCCTTCTATCAAACATATGTTATCCAAGCTTAAAAAGACTGGGGATCAGGGAGAAGGGTGGATCAAATTAATAACCTTTGACAAATTTATACTATCATGTTCTCTCTTTTATGCAGTGTTCGACCAATAATGTAGATGTTACACTTAGAAAAAGTTCCTGAATTAAAAGTTAGTTTAGTATACAAATTGATCCCATTTTTTTAACATTCTATAAGGAATTACAACCTTTGGCGTAACATCAAAATCAAATACTGTAATCAAATTGTGGAACTATACAGTGTAGTTGCTTAGATGGGACTAAACTGTGATGATCTTAAAAGAAAAATTAAAAGGCACTTTAATATAAAAAGAAGAGGACAACTTCTCTTCAATGATTAGTTCTCTTTTGCTCGGCCCCGTTGCACCAAATTTTGAGTTTTGGAAATACGAAACTCTACACATTTTTGTTTTGTAAAATTTCAATTTATTAAAGACTGAGAACTTAATTTTTTTATAAATTCCGTTATGATTTTTTGTTGCTTTTTAATTTCTTGTGAATGGTTTAGGTTGGCCTTTTAGAGTTTATTTTCTAGTTTTTAAAGAAAATGTAATTACTTATTATTTTCTGTGGAAAAGCATTTGATTTGATTTTTAGCAATATTTTTTGTTTAAAATGGCTTTTCATATGCTTAAGGTTTTTTTTTAATTTGTTATCGAGATTTTTCTGAATATCAAATTGACAAATTATGACGTCGGAGAAAAATAAATTTGATATATCAACTTTTCAAGGATACCAAAAGAGAAGTTAATTTGCCCCATCATTCAAAGAATCTATCCAAGTGGTTTAATTTAATTGTTTAAATAAATTAATTGAAGATAAAGCATTTTGTCATCTTATTCCAACGTGTTAACCAACTGAATCCACCAGTTTTTCCATGTACCATTAGATGCTTATTATACATAAACCTCGGCTAATTCATAACATTGATCTATTATATATAGTATATATTATTGTCATGAGTAGTTGTAATGGAACGAAAAGACTAAAACGGTACGCAATAAACGTTAATAAGATCTATTAAACCTCATTTTGGCGATAATATTGATCATAAACATTCGTACAGAAACTCCAAAAGATCCACAATATAGAAACTACGATCAAATTAACCACTATTATAAAGTTTTCTTGATAAAATAAGAATAAATTTCTTTTTATTTAAAGCTTATTAAAAGGTAGTAAATCTATGGTTCAATGCTGAGGTCTGATGGCCATCCAAATTCCTCCAAGAATGCTAATATAACTCCGTTTGACCATCCAAAACCCGTCTGCAAAGATAAATGTCAACAGAGTTTTAAGAATACATCCTCTCAAATAACTCTCACAAGGCAATTTAGCCCTGATATTTCTATTTGTACAATTTATACCCCTGAACGCTCACTAACTAAGAGAAGTTGAAGAAGAGAGCTCAAATAAACAATGCTTTACCTGTGGCTTATATTCTCCTCCACCACCATACTCACCAAACTCCGCAACATTGAGCTTCTCATGAATACTCCCACTTGTCTTGTAAACACTATAGCTGCTTCTGATCCATCTCCTTGCAATCTCCTCTGCTATCTCTTTAGCTTCCTTTACACCCGATCTCGCGAGCCCTGTAACAATCATCTCTTGTTGCGGGGCCCATCCATTTGGATAATCCCTATTATACATTGCAACAAAACGTCAACATTCAAGTAACTTTAAGTGGATACTTGTGACACAAGTTTCATTTACCACTGCTGTCCTGAGTTTGTCAAAGAGGTTAAGATCCCAGCAGGAGCAATGAGCCCTGAGTTTCCAAGAGCCTTCACAACTTTCTTGACAAGATTTTCATCTACATGTTACAAAGATAAAAACGTTTATACACAAAAACATATGTATAATATGTACATGCAGACATATTTTGACCTGAATTGAAGGAACTAATCCAGATTGGAGTAAAGTTAGATGCAAAAACATTGGTGTTCTGGTTCTCAGGTTTCCATGTCTCAGGTTCCTGAAGACACAAACACACTCGCAATGTTAAAGCACCTTCACAAATCATAAACTGTAACTAAAGATATTATGTAACTTACATCACCATTGGAGGAAAGCCAGTAGTCTAACCACTGTCCTGCCTTTTCGTTCCAAAACACAGTTCCAAACGCTTTCTCTCTCGCTTTTGACGCTTTCACGAAACGCTCTGAACCTTCTTTATCCCCACAAATGTCCATCATGAACGCTATATCGAGTTCCATCTACGGTAAAAACAGTTAGTCATTTCAAGTCACCAAGCATATTCATCTACAAATCTTTAACCATAATTAACAGAGAGTATGATCAAGAAACCTTGAGAATAATAACGTTTAGATCAACAGGAACAACTGATGTTGTAGCCATTGTTGTGAAATTAGGAGGATCCCTGCATATATTATTTGATATTTAGTTAGCATGACAGCAGTAAGATAAACTAATCTAGTCGCAGTTTCTGATAATTGGTTTAACCTCATCCATCTTGTGCTGAAATCACATCCTGTTTCAGCAGCCGTGGCTATCTCTCTATAGAACCGTTCTTTCTCTAACGTATTCGAAACCCCTGAAGCAGATTCTTGATCCTGTGGTACACATAGAGGGAGAAAGTCAACATGTTTTCACAGTTAAAAAAAAACAGTTTACAAGCGGCAATGAGACAAGAAACATACGAAAACATAGGATTCAGGTCTAGGCATGTTCCACATGGCGTAATAGCGGCTTAACATGTGATCACAACCACTAGCGTCACGAATAACCACCTTATGTTTTCCTACAAGTTATAAAATATAACATAAACCAACATTAAATCTAAGAACACACCAAATCATATATTATAACTCAACCAAAAGACTAACCTGAGTTCCAAAACTCGTACTCTTTGAGAAGCACAGGGATAGCTTTTCTCAGTAGTTCTTCATCTTTGGTTACGTTATAGATCTCGTAGACCATTGAGCTCAATAGAGGTGGTTGGCTTATAACAATTTAAAATATATAAAAGTAACATTTTACTTTCTAGTATTACATAAACAACATTTATATTATTAGTGTGAGAAAATTATCAAGGTTGGTTACCTTCGGTTAGTGTAATAAGCTCTAGCTCCGTTCAAAGAGTAACCATAAGTCTCCACAAGTGACATCAGATTTGTCACTAACCCTTTGGCTGTAGTGAACATTTTACCAGTCAAAAGTCCTCTGCACGTGCAAAATCACACCACAACGTGACATCGACACGTGCACTCGTGTTACGTAGTCAACACATAATATAAAAAGGAGTGGAAGAAACAATAAAGAACTATAATTTGATTTGTGAGTTGAATAAGTTGATGAACACTGACTTGAGAACCCAGTAAGAATCCCAGTAGTAAACTTCTTTGAATCTCGAACCGGGAATAATAACCGGTTCCGGCAACGCTAAAAGCGTGTGGCGTTCAGGAGACTCTCTCACAGAATCAGAGACTCTGTAGCATAGGGTTTTCCAAAGGCAGTGCACCTCACGTGCCCATTCTATGACTTGATTGTTCTCCACGTTGAGGAAGAAGTCGAGGGGATGTGAGACGAAATCCTCTGGCTCATGTGGCACCAGATCCTTCCCATCGTCTAAGTATTCACCGACGAACTTTTCAAGCTTCTTCGCTGGGACTGACAGGTCAAATGATCCGCTTGTGAGATCGTTGAAGGCGGACTCCACGGTGGAGAGATGGTGAGGATGCTTGAGAGATAGGTCAATGTAGAATTTGGGGTCAGGGGTTTCTTCCGTAGGGTAGGACCTGTGTGCTTCGAGCTGCACGCGCTGGAGGAAAGTGACGAGCGAGGTCGTCTGGACCACGGGACCAGAGTCCGAGACTGCCATGGAAGTAGCACCGAGGAGGAAGAAGAAGAAGAACAGAGGAGAGAAACGTTTAAGGTCTATGAAGGAAGCAAAGAGAAGAATAGAGAGAGAGGATTTGTAAGGATTATATATACGAGTGTGGAGATTTGACTATACTTATGTTTGTGCAAATATATTGCTAAGTGTTTGAATTTGACTAGGGTTTCCAGTGGAGTCTAATTTTGAAATATACACCACCAAACCTTATGGCTGACTCAGATGGATCAGTATGATTAGTTGTCCAAGGATGAGAACGATTAGATTTTGTTGACTCAGATGGATCAGTATGATCACTGTGGTCTTTATTTAAAAGTGCCAGTTTCCAAAGAGATCAATTACTACACATATATATCCCCCAAAAAAAAAATCTACTCAAACTAAAAAGTGACTTCTATATAATATCAAAGGATCAAATCTCATTGTATTAAGGATTAATCACATGGAAAAAGGTGTCATGCTTCCTTACTATCAAATCTCTTTGAAATAAAGTGGTTGGTGGCCTTACTTATTAAAAGATCTAGCTTATAGTTAAAACATACACATCATATAGAAGTTTACTTTTTATTTTTTCTTAATTAGAGTAACTAGGCATGCCGAACCTTCCACAGACTAAACTTTTTACTGATATGATAAATGAACGATATAATATAACATTGTAACAAAAATTCTCAATATAAAATGCATTTTGACAACAAAAATTATTATCATGGCCGGCCGGATCAGAGATTTCGGAGGGGAGGGGGCATAAACATTTACTAATTTTTTTTCACATGATTTGGGGGTCAAAATCCCAGCCTGTGTCTATATATATAATTTGCAAAAAAATGCTGGAGGACAGTTCACTGGGCTTGATCCAGATCCGACTTCTATAACTTGGACTCCCTAAACCCTAAAACGAAATGAAAAAGATACTGTGACCCTAAACTTCCCTGCAGGGATCATTCTCAGTAGATTGGCATATAAAGCCTGAGTATTTACAAACCATTTGAGGATTTACAAGATATTCGCTATGTAAAAATTCTAAACTGGAAATGTAAAGAATTTACGAAGTCCGTCTATATTCAAGAAAACAAAAGAAGAAAACAATCTATCATCATCATATGGTCCTCCTATAATACACTTTCTTAACATGACAAGGACGTCTAAACAACATTTTCTCAATATGGAAGAGTCCTTGGAATGGAGCTAAGCAGACAAAGTTTGAATGTTTGATAATTAAAATTAAACGCTTGACATCGACGCGTTGATCCCACACCAAAATGGCACACTAGTGCTAAGCAGAGAGGCATTATCCATAACAGAGTTTTTAAACCACATAATCTAACTGTCAGATCTTTGATTATCGGTTGCAACTAAACAAGTTGAACGTAACACTGACATGAACAGAGAGTTATAGAGAAACTTCAAACGAATGATCAAACATAAAAGTATTCATTCAAAGCCAAGTAAGATCATCAGATACACAGAGCGATAGACAAAGCAAATGGGAATCAAAACAAAAAGAAAGAAGAGAGAATCAACGTCTGACATTTACAATCCAAAAGGTCTGGAACTTTCCATAAGCCACATTACACACAATTCAAACCAGGGAGCTGCGGGACACACACACACACACACGAGAGGGGTTTCCAATTACCAGAGAGAGGTCTAAACGGAGTCGTGCGAATGAGGCGCGGCGGAGAGAGCAAGGGGACGGTGGTAGGACTCCTCGGCGTCATCGTCTTCGTCGTCATGGGAGGTGGTGAGATTGACGCAGGCGCAGCGCTCGAGGGAGGCGAAGAAAGCGGAAATGAAGGAAGCGCTGACGCAGCTCGCCGCCTGGTTGATCTTCTCCATGGATGTCGTTGCGGTTACGTTGGAGTTGATCGAGGCGCTGCTGATTACGCTGCTCGTTTTGTCCATTGCCTACCGATCCGATTACGGTTTCGGAAGACGGGAGATCGTGGGGGCGAGGGAAGTCGTCGATTTTGATTGAGATTTTGATTTTTGGCGATCTGAAAATGGCAAGGTATCCCGCATTTGACGGGGTACAGATTTTATTGATATTAATGTTATAAATAACTAATTTGATATTTTCCATGATCAAACAAGCGCATCTGGTGTAGTGGTATCATAGTACCCTCCCACGGTACTGACCAGGGTTCGATTACCTGGATGCGCACTTTTTATCCATTTTTTATATTTCATTAATGGATTTATCCTTTCAACGATGTAGTACCTGTCCTGTGTAGTACTACTTGAGACTCTCAACAAACTAAAGAAATATTTCAATGACTATTATGTTATTGATGTCAAACTAAATTATATACTCCCATTACGTTATATATCATACATCAGTCAGATGCGCGTGTTTGATTACAACTACAATTTACTTCTAAACTCACTCTCCCACTTACGATTACAATTACAAACAAAAGTTTTTCTTACACTTTTGTACCCCCCTTCCCCTAACATTCTTGCTTGTTCCTCAACCCAAAAACAATATTACAGAACAGAATAAAACAAACAACCCCTAAACAATAAAAATATTCTAAAAAGAACTATTTACAAAAGAGTTACATTTCTCCAGTACTCTCACAAGAGCTCCCGAGGTTCGTTGTTACATCATGCACCAGGAGCCGTACTATATTAGAATGGGACAATCTAGGAGTCTCTAGACATTCTTGAAGATCAACATCACAAGCTATCAAAACCCATTCGTTATCATCGTCCAGATACTTGATATCAAACGTACCTGCCTCAAGTTTCAGCCTCTTTGCCACTTCATCTTTCAACTGCATTATACCCGAACCAGATGATATCCTGAACCGTATTATGTCTTCTTTGTAACTTGCTTTGATGGTTACCGTTCTCATTTCCGAGCCTGATGGTTCGCGTGTAGTATTTGCAACAGCCTCTTCCTTTGCAGGAGCGTACATGTTGTTGTTGCTGTTATTATCATTGTTCATCCACTTTTGTTCCGGAAACTTATCGTGGAATGGTGTGGAGGAGGAGCAGAGGTTTCTCAGATCTTTTGAACTTCCAGCGTCTTCAATGGGCATTCCTCTGAAATGGTCTATGTTACCAAGAAGTCTGTTGGGCATTGCACCGACCGTGAATAGCGGATCTTGGTTCGGGACTTTTGTTTCGTCTAATTGATTACCGTCACATGAGCCGTGAGAGGTCGGTGTCCCAGCGCTCTTATCCCCCGTTCGTGACCGCTTATGACCATTGCTTGGTAACTCAGGCGAACCATTTGGCTCTTGAGGACTGTGATCACTTGACCAGTGGTTAGGTGAATGATTGGTGTTTGGTAGCTCTGGCTGTTTGGAGCCGCTGGGTGAATTTAGAGGCTGTACTGCTGTTTGGCCGTTTGTCCAAGGGATGGAACTAACGGCCATCGAAGTCAGGTCGAAGCCTCCATCAGTACCTTGAACAGATTCGATGACGCGTTTCAGCTTTGTGATTGACCGATTCACTTTCTTGATCTTCCTCGATGGCCACCGCGAGATGCCGTGTTGTCTGCAAATTCGCTTCATTGTCGTCGGGCAAACTGAGGCAAGACAATACAGAGGTTAGTTAAAATATATGTAAAGAGTAAGTAAACCAAAACATAAAACTTTACATAGAATATAAACTACCTCCTAGGCTCTTTGCAGCGTCTTTGAGACTTCCGGTGAAATACTGCTGAAGTACATCAAGACTGATCGTCTTCTCAGTCTTTCCACGCTTTTTCTCTGTTTTTTTCTTCTCCTTAACCACACCATTAACAGTGGCCACCTTGGTTTTCCGGTTTACTGGATCAGAAGACTGAACCGCAGGCTGAGGAGTCTCATCTCTCGTCTGTGACTTGAAACCAGAAAAGGGAACTCGAATGGATTCTATTTTTGAATGAATCTTCTTGTCCGGTAATGCTTGGATGATCTCGAAAGACAATTTGTCGTCATCTTCACCAAAGTCAACCCCAGATGCAACCCTCAGGCTCTGAAAATGTTCTTTCATTGTCACCAACAGAGATCCCAGCAGCGAATCTTGCTCTTGTTCGTCTGTTATAGTCGAGGGAAGAAAGAATTCGAGAATGTAACTATCGTCGCCCGTGTAAGAGCTCTGGAGAGAGATTGCAAAACAACTGGTTAACTTGAACATAAGCGCATAATGGACTAGCGGATACTGCGTTTTGCAGAACTTGGTGATGTCTCTGCAGAAACACGAGCCACCGTTGAGGAAAGCTCGTCCCGCAACTCCCTGTCCTTTCTGGAGATGGTGTTCAAGGCAGGCATCTCTAAATCCCCAGACATGAGCATCCACGACGTAGCAGGCCATATCGGTTGTGGACATGCATATTTGGCCCATGCAGCTGCCGTCAAAACTGGTGCAGTTTTTCTTTAGACCGCCACCATTGGCGAGAACGCTCCCATGCTGGCATGGAACCCAAGTTTGAGCCAGAGGCAAGTTATGGGTCTCGCACACAACTGTAAGCACTTCCAGAATCTCCGCAAGTGCGTTTTGACGACTCTCATTGCATATCTGTGGATACAAAGTTAACTGAAAACAGTGAGAACCCGGTGCCTATTGCCTAAATGGTAACGATTGAAGTACAAAATAATACTTTGTATCTAACCTGAGTTGTTTGGTGATCAAGTATTTCCGAGCTTTTCAGATTCACCGCCTGCCAAAATGACCATTAATGAGGAATATAAAGCTGCAGCAAATCACAAAAACAGAGAACTATCTGGATGCAACATTTATGACAGGTATTGGATACCTCAAGTGCTTTGCAGACTTTATCCACTTCGGGTGCATAGTGAATCTTCTCCGAGGTCATGATAAGTTCCACAACACCAATGCATGACTCACCCGAGAGATTAAAGACAGGCAAGGCAAGCGTACCGCGCACGTTATAATGCAAGGCGTGGTGAAGCCGGGAGAACTCTCTGCTGGAATAGTACTGAACATTTGGAGTCCACTCAGGCAACTTCTGGCGGAAAACCCGGCCGGGGAGCCCGAGCTCAATGTCACAATCACTATCCACAGAAAACATATAGGTGAGAGAGATCATCCTGTATTGATTAAGGCCGTTACCGTTAGGATTAAGAACAAAAGGTTGACCCAAAGTCGTCAGTAACTCACGACCGTTCTTTCTCACAGGAGCCCAGACCTGAGCCAAGACGTGCTGCTGTTGTTCGGTTGATTCTTTGAAGTAGCGAAGCGCCTGAGTCATCCTCTCTTTGATCAGACAGTAGTTGTTGCCTGTGTTCTCTAAGCTCATCAACGGAGGAGGAATCTGGAAACCGTTTTGCTTCTCTGCTGTGTTTTCAGCTGCAACTGATGGACAAGAGTCTGCAATTTTTTCAAGAGATGTTGTTAGTCAGTTACAAATCTATTTTTGGAAACTTACCAAAACTAGAAACTGGAGAATTTTTCAAACGCCAGAAAGTAAATAGTAAAAGTCAAACTCGAAATCTATCAATCAATCAATCAACCAAAAGCTCTGTTGAATCCATAATTATTGACTTCAAATTCAAGTCTATAGCTCGATGAGATTCATGAGGTTTAAAAACAGATTAACAGCTAAAATGATCTTATTGAAATCAAGTTTGGGGAGACTAACAAGGGAGAAAGAGAGGATAATCGGCGAGACTGAAAGAAGAAGAAGAAACACCGGAGGCGGAGCTAATCCTCTCACCGTCGTATCCACCTGCGGTTGCGTGGTTACCGTTCACTCCGCCGTCGGAGAACGCCCAGAGAGGGGAGCAAGGCTGGTCGGAGGAAGAGGAGACGAAAATCGGAGAAATCATGCGGTTCGATGTGGATGATAAGTTGTAAGGGATTTGATCGAGAGGCCATGAACCGTCGAGATCCAAGTCGTCTACGTCCATCAGAAGCTCCCTTGACCTTGATGACGACGCTGGAGGTGTGACGCCGTTTCTGGCGGCGGTATCATCGTCTGGGTCGCACATTTTCTGGAGTTTTCCCGGGAAAGTTATCGTCTGCGTTTTTTCCAAAAAAAAGAAAAAAAAAGTTATCGTCTGCAAGTTCTCTACGTTGATCTCTTTTTTAGATAGGGGATAGAGAAAGGTCAGATTTGCAGAGTGTGATTCCAAAAATATTGCAGAATCAAACAAAATACCAAAATAATTTCGGATAATAATATTGGAACCGATTCTCTGCTTCACAAATCACAATACAACTGTCTCCCCACCTTGATATAAACATTACTACCATTTTATACTCTCTCTCTCTCTTTCCTAATAGTGTTACTTCTAAAAACAAATTAAGAAATCATTTAATTTTATATTTTTTATATAAAACATCTTTATTAACCTACTCATATTTTGATCAATAAAAATATAAACTAAAAAAATAAAGTTCATAAATTATGCGATAAAATGTTAAAACAACATTTATTTTGCAAAGAAATTTTTTTTCTACAACAACATTTAATATGAAACTGAAAGAGTATGTTTTCTTTTAATATTACTCAAAATTTTATTCACTATAATTATCTTTCCTATGTATTATCTTTATCTTGGCATGTTAAGAGTTTTTTTTAAAAAAAAGAGAAAAGAATTGTTACAACACAAAAATCAATAATTATTTAGGTAATTTGTATTTTTACATGTAACCAAATATTTTGTTTAAAACAGCTAAATATTCTATTCAAATTAAATTAGTTGTTGTTAATTGTTATTGATTAGTCGTTTTATTATTCTAATATAATTTTATTTTTTTCTTTAATTTTAATAAAATTAATAGAAATAATAAATTTTATATAAATTAATAGAAATGATTAAATGTTATATATAATTTTTTATTAATTTTTTCGAAATAAGCTAGTCCCAAAAAAGTTTAAAAGGAGGAAGTCTAAGGTTTACTAAAGCAAGTTACAAAAGAAAAGTATAAGGTTGCCGCAATTACATAGGCCAGAGTCGTTGACAAAACAAAAATTAATAAATATATATTTATAAATAGGCCAAAGTCATACAACAACTAAAATTTATACCCTCCGTTTCAGTTTATTTGTCGTTCTAGACTTCGACACACAGATTAATAAAACATTTAAATTTGTATATTTACTAGATGAAAATATCATTACCAATACACCTAACTAGATTTCAACCAATAGAAAAATAGATTAGATTAGAAAGTCAATAAATTTTACATTAAAATCATAAAAAGATACTTATTTTAAAATGAAAATTTTGCTTCAAAATGACATTTAATTCGAAATGGAGGGAGTATAAGTATTACATCATCGTTAATATTATTAGTCGATATTATTACCACAAATATTTAGCTCGTCTAGGCTGTGTGCTTTGTTAAGTGTGACTGCTGGTTTACGACACGTTCAGCACACATGGTGGCAATGCACCAATCAGTTGCCTTGAAAATTTGTAAAAGTTTAAGATGTTTACTATTAGCAATTAACTAATCGGCGCAAAATAGAATTATTACGTAATGCCTTTTCGAGAATACTAATTGGAGTTAATCAGAAGTGTAGAAAATAAATCATAGGCCCACCTCATCCTTTTGGAACTAGTGCGATTCACTAGTTATTTGATTATTTATTTGCTCCTTTTTACATGTTTGTTTTGTCTTAATTTGATTGATTAGTTAATTTGTTTATTTAATGATATTTCATGCGCTAGTTAGTGATATTGTTTGTATCAAAACCTAGAACTTGCCTAGGTTATTTAGAGAAATGTCAAAAACCATGTAAATCAATATGGTGACACTTCTTGATAGCTATATTTTGAGAAACACATTACGAGTCAAAAGCTTTGTAGAAAAAAAAAGTTGCCACAAACTTTTAAAATCTTATGTATAAATGATTAGGGAACAGTTGTGGAAATTTTGTTGCTTGTGATAAAATAATAACTTTAAGAAATATTAAGAAATGTTCAACTTGATAAGAATGACAAGGTGGTTGACAAAAAAAATGCCAAGGTGAATTACAAAATTGATATAGAATCTCGTATATGGGATGTAACTAGCTAGAGTTTATCGGTACAACAGTTGACTAAACTAATATTTCACATCAATTGTTTGCTAACAAAGTAAGAAAACTACAATAGAAAACAAATAAAACATAAACAAACGATGCCTCAGCTGCAAATTTAATTTATAAATACAATATACTTGTATATAAAGTTGGCTGAAAAATTCCTCGACCACATGCAACCAATAATCCTTATTGTTTTTATTCTTTTTTCGTACATGAAATATTGGATCTTACAAGACTTCAACTTTAGATCGGATAGACCCTCTTTGATTTCCGTTGAGTATTCTTCTCAGCTAGCTTTCAGTATTGCCATAACATGATATTTATGCGGGTTTACATCAACATGTAAGTGTCAGTACGCCCTCGAACTAAGACATGTAAACTTTGATTGACCTATCTAGATTTATGGTATTTGATGGACTAACCAACTACTTTAAAACAAAAAAGTTCGATTCCATTGTATGACAACCTAAATGAAAAAGATATACCTGCTTTTTACATCACTTTTTCTAGATTAACTATATCACTGAAACATTTTTTTTTGACTGAGCACTGAAACATTTTTCAATTCACATATGTTAGTTCAACTAGCTAGACTTTCTTTGTGCACTCCAACGGAACAGTATAAATAACAAACAGTGGTGTCACTTAAATAAGAATTACTAACATTTTAAGAACAATCATTATGGATGGTCGGCTATATATTAATTACAAAAGATACAGTCAGATAATTTGTTGTTTTGTCGCCAGTGAAATTACTTTATTCAGTGTTTTGACGACGTCAAAGAGCAATTGTATACTGTATACTTAATTACATTTCTTTTTAAACAATTTTTTTATGTTGTAAAAAGAAACAGACATCACATTTTCTAAGAAGAGCTAGCGATAGACACCGCAAGAACCATAATTATGCATCACAGTTGTGAATATTCGGCAGCCTATTAATGAACATGACCAACTAAAGAATATAAATATATAATTAAAATAAAAAATTATTAAAACTTGAAGTGGTTTGGGAAAATAGATAAACTATTGAAATAAGGAGAAGAGGTAAACTCATATTAAAGAGGTAAACTCATATTGAAATAAGGAGAAGAGATAACTTAACAGAATATAAGAGAGTAGAGAGAGAAAGCAGATCTGTTTTTGGTCCGGCGGTCGGCCGGCGCATGAGCGTGCGTGCCGCCGCCGGAGCCTTTTGAGTTAAAGCAAAGATAGTTTCCATCAGTTTCCTTCGGTTTCCCTCTTCCCTCTGCCTTGCCTGATCTCTGCTACTAGATCTCCCATGGTGTTTCTGTCCGTGGAGTTAAGGCGCGGTCGTGTAGATGGTGGCGTGGTGAAGCTTTTCGTTCTTACAGTTGGTGTTTCTTTTACGGGGGGTGGAGTCTCTTACAGATCTGCCGACGCTGTTTCTTGTTCCTGGGAGTCGGAGGCTACGTCAGCTCCGATGTCTTCGGTTTTGGCTCCGGGAGGTGACGGCTCCTTCAGTCGTGCCTCGTCGGCTTTAGATGGTCATGGTTCTTGGGCCTTTTGGTAGTCCTGTTGTGGCTCGTGTTTGGTGTTGCGGTTCTTGGTTTGTGCGCTCAAATGGTTCTCGTCTCTGGTTTCTCTTTGCTCGTTGAGAACTCGATTGGATCGAGGAAGCTCTTCGGAAAGATGATTGAGCGGATAAAGAAAAATGGTGGTTACGATGGAGGCTCTTTGGTTATCAGAGCTCCGTCGCAACGGGTTACACGGTGAAGAAGCTCCGGCGATGATCCCAGGCAGTGTCGGTCGAATCGAGACGGAAGTGACGCGTGTCGCTCGGAACGGTAGGATCTTTACACGTGTCCGGTCTCTTCGACAAGTGGGCATGCGGGTGTCGGTCGGGTGTTCTGGGTTGGGCTTGAGGCCCGTCTGTTCTGTTGTAGGTAGCCTATAGTTTGTTTGGGTTTTTAGGATGTATTGTTGTTTGCTGTATGGGCTTAGACAATGTATTGGGTTTTGCCCGTTCTATTATCAATATTAAAACCTTGAGGGAAAAAAAAGGTAAACTCATATTAAGTGATGATATAGTTGACCCAAAACTTAAAATGATAAATATAAAAACTGTCAGCGTAGCCTACATTTCCAAGATAACGGGGTCAACTTAATTTGTATCCGTCAATAGCAAATTACCTGAAGAAACTGACCAAGCTATCGACAATATGAAGTTTTCGATCTAATTTTCTTCCAAAAAAATATCAGTAAAACTTTTAGTTAAATATAACAGCAACATTAACAGTGAAGTTCTCAGAATGGATATCTAAACCTATAAAAAAATTAATAAAAGTTTATTTTGTTTGTAAATGAAAAACCAATTATTCAATGACATATGACAACAAAAATTTTAAGAGGGGTTTTATAAATTCTATTTGAGAATTTTATTTGACATTCTATCTCCTTTTGTTATTATTTTGGTATTTAAATATTTAAACTTAACCAAAAACTGCTGTTGGAGATGATCTTAGAACATTTCTAATATATTTTGACACAGTTGCATCGTGCTACAATAAACCGACCATTTCTAATATATTTTATATTTTTCATAAAATACAAAATAAAAATGATTTTTCTTCTATGTAATATTTTATAATAAATGGATGTTATTTATTTCTATTTTATATATAATAGAGAAGATTACTCCAATATATATATTATTTATTTCTCCAATATATATTGGAGAAGATTTCTAAAACATACTTATTGCTTTAAAAATCTTTAAAAGAAAAGAAAAAATTTGGCTAAAAATATGAAACTGAATGAATAATATGGTCACAAAAGACCTCAACATTTCAGCTGATGATAAAAGCACGATTCGTTGAAGGTTGATGATCGTCTTGATAGTACTTGTGAAGTGAACAACAACGTCTTTTTTGTCCGTCGGACTTCTTCTTGGGTTATCATCAATCTGAACTGAAGTTTTGGCGGCCCAATTTTAAATGGACGCAAAAAATAAAAGAAAAAATTAGCGGTGAAGAAGAGATATTGGGCACACGAAGCAGAATAAGAGATTTTTTTTTCTGAACTTAGAACAAGAGAAAGTTTAGGGCTGGACAAAAAATCAGAACCCGAAAAACCGAACCGAACCCGATCCAAAAAAGTAGCACTGAACCCGAACCGAAATTGATTAAATATCCGAACGGGTTTAAAATTTCGGTATTTAAAGAACCGAAACCAAACCCGATCCGAACCGAAATATTTTGGGTACCCGAATGTATCCGAAATAAATTTATATACTTAAATATATACATTATTTTTATATATAATGTATATTAAAAATATTAAAAATATATAAGATACCTTTAAGTTTTCCAGAATACTCAGAAAATATATGCAAACAGTCAAAAGTAAATGTTTAAAATAGCTAAAGTATACTGAAAACACCAAAATAGTTAAATATCTATTGATTTTTTATCCAAATATTCAAAAAAAACCAATTTATATGTTAAATTAAAATATTTTGACATATATGTTATGAAAATTTATATGTAATATATTATCTTTCTTATAGATTTTGAAAATTTAAAGTATATAATGAATTTTGAAAATTTGAAAACATTTTAAATGGGTTATCCGAACCCGAACCGAACCCGCAAAGATCCGAACCAAACCCGAACTGAAATTTAGAAATATCCGAATGGGGCTGAAATCTTTGACCCCGAAAACCTGAAACCCGAATGGACTAAACCGAAACTCGAATGGGTACCCGAACGCCCAGTCCTAAGAAAGTTGGTGGCCTTGCCTTCCACTTGTTGTGACATTGATTCTCAGTGTTTCGTATCGATATGAAGAAATGACGGAACAATCAAATTTCTAAACTCAATCTCATTTTTCAGCTTGTTTCCAACGAAGAAGATAAGATGAGGCACACGCTTTCAGTAGAACTAGAGATCTTTGTGGGGTTTTATTTTGCTTATATCTCTGTATGAAAAATCTCGTAGAGATTGTGTAACATCTCGAGTTGTGATATGTGAAAAAGCTTAAGAGAATTGATTTGGCTACCTATATCACCAAAGTTGACTTACATTTTCTGTCACACATCCGTTTAGAACTCCAGAGTTAAGCATGCTTGGGCTGGAGTAGTGAAAGGATGTGTGACCTATCGGGAAGTGATTCGCGATACCGTGTAAGTGAGGCCAAAGCACGGGAAAGGGCCGAATGGTGATTGCAGGGTCAGTAAATAATGATTTCGAGCCTTGGAAAATTAACGACCGACCATCAGATGGGATGGGGGCCCACGGGCCGAGAGAGCGGGCGTGGGTGACCCATTAGCCGTGGGCGGGTCGGGGCGTTACAAGTGGTATCAGAGCTGGTTAGTCGTCTTAGTTCTGACCTGAGAGGCGTCTTGAGACCTGTCGTGGGGCGCAACGAGGACATTGCGTTCTTTGAGAGAGGGTGAATTGTAACATCCCGAGTTGTGATATGTGAAAAAGCTTAAGAGAATTGATTTGGCTACCTATATCACCAAAGTTGACTTACCTTTTCCGTCACACATCCGTTTAGAACTCCAGAGTTAAGCGTGCTTGGGCTGGAGTAGTGAAAGGATGGGTGATCTATCGGGAAGTGATTCGCGATACCATGTAAGTGAGGCCAAAGCACGGGGAAAGGTCGGGTGGTGATTGCAGGGTCAGTAAATAATGATTTCGAGCCTTGGAAAAATTAACGACCGACCGTCGGATGGGATTGGGCCCACGGGCCGAGAGAGCGGGCGTGAGTGACTCATTAGCCGTGGACAGGTTGGGGCGTTACAGATGGATCCCGAATTGGTTTTCAAATGGTGAGGTGAAAAAAAAAGTTATTCATAGTTACATGTGAGCTTGAGCATTGAATCTGACTTTAGAGCATATATAATTGATTCATCAAATTTCTAAATTATTATTGACCTTTGCATAGCTTGTAGCAAAAGAGAGTCTATCTAGTCTTATCATTTTCTTTTCTTTTCTTTTGAACTTTAGTCTTATCTTGATGAATACATTTCCGGCATAAATTTCTGAGCATCTCAGAAAAATGATTGGAGGTCAGTTGAATTGAGTTGGTAATGCCACTGGTTTAATTTGGTGAATTATAACTCTTTGTCTCTTCTTATCTTGAACTATTGCTATGATGAATTCTTGACTAGTTATTGTATTGGCTGTGTGAAAAGTGATAAAGCGAGCACAAATTCAGTACTCAAAAAGAGAGAATTGCTCAAGTGTACGGAGCACTAAGAGTCCACAAAAAGTAAACCCTACAACAAAAAAAGGTTTAATGCTTATCTTGTGCGCATGCTTCCTTATCCTTTTGTAATACTCCTTCTGTTTTTTAAAGATGTATGTTTTGGTATTTTCACACATATTAAGAAAACACATTAACTATACATCATTTTTTGAAATTATCAAATTCCAATGCATTTTAACTAATAGTCTTTCAATAAATTCAATCAATTTTATTGAAATTTGCAATTTTTGTATAGGAAACATAAAAAATACATCTTTGTGAAACAATTTATTTTTCTAAAACATCTATCTTTAGAAAACAGAGAGAGTATGTTTCTGCATTTATTATTGGGGATAGTGACTTACACAAGGCTGTATCTTCCACTCGTGGCTGAAACTCTTTTAACTAGTTCAGAATATTTTGGCCTCATACATGTAGCACACTGAGATTGGTTCACATTTGCAGCCGTTAGTAATTAAACTACATGCTACTGAGTACTGAACATGCATCTATAAATACAGTCACACAGATGGATCGTTATGATTACTATACCTACTTCCACGAAAAAAAACGGAACTCCAGCCAATTGTTTTACATAACAATCACTTTGAAGTTTTGTCTTGCTAGTTTACAATTCGTGCAAACCATTACATCATGTTAGCCTTGAAGTCTTGACTTAGCCCATACTCATCCAGTGCCGTGCGAGCATTTAAGGAGGCCTAAGGCGAATGATAAAAAGTATTTTTTTATAAATTTTAAGATAATACTAGTTTAAAGTTTTATAACACATACTTTGTAATAAAACTATAGATAAAATCTCTTATGTAAATATTATTTTTCTTAACACAAATTTTCTTATAAACTTTAAAACAAATCAAAATCATAGAAAAAATTGTGGCATGAAAACATAAACTGAAAGAAGCTAATATATCAAAATAGCAAAGTCTTAATGATAGCACATAGGAGAGTCAAACGAACTTACATAAACCTAACTAGAAGAACACTGTAACCACTATGCCATAATGTAATTGATGTATTTTGGGGGCTCTAAAATTAATATATTTTGGGGGGGCCTGAGGCAAATGCCTTTTTGATAACACCATAAGCACGGCTCTGTACTCATCACAGAACGGGTCAATTAGGTTGTACTATCTTTATTTATTCTCCTCTTCAGCCCACCGTTTGTACTATTATATTTCACATTTACGTGCAGAAAAAGCCATGTGCAGATTTAACAACTAATCTTTTATTTGACTGTGATTAGTGTTCTTTATATATCTCAGCTTTCTTCATACTAGTAATTTAGAGTCCTCTCTGGAAATAAACATGAAACTTATTTCTCTTTGCAGTCGATTAGATACCTTTCATTCTTCAGAGATCGACCATGGCAGGGAACAATGTTCTGATAAGAGCCGCAGATGTCACTGTCCTCAACTAAAGCATCATCGGAATCTGATACCAACAAAATTCACTGAATGAAGTCTGTTTCATCAAGAGGTGGGTACGGAATTATATTGGTGTAGACTGAAAAGCTTAATAGAATCTAAGTACAATTTACTTAAAGGCTGAGATACAACTGTCTGTAAGTCATTGAGTTACTTTCTCATCTCCTGATCAAAAGTTATATCTTGTCTGGCTATAACTTATATCTCAAAGTTAAAACTGGTTATCAGTTTGATAAAAAATTAGGCCCACCTTTTCTTTTCTTTTTTGAAACAATTGGGTCCACCTAGAAACATATATTATTGTTCTATACTAACTTGATTTTTACCTGCAAACCTTTTAACATTGCTTATCTCCAACAGTTTATGGTGCGTGAAAGCTAATTTGCTGGCGCAAATGATGGCTCGAAGACACATCTGTACCAAACTCCAAGTTCTGACCTCGAAATTAAGCAACCATCAACATCACATCTTCACCTGAAAGGTAAACGTCTTACTCTAAAAACCTCGTTATTTACATGACTAACAAATTATTGATTGTCAATCAAAGTGAATATTTTGGTATTGACTTAGCCTAGCAGGTTTATATTTGTGTACAAATCTAGAGAAAGTTATCTAAAAACGTGAAAAGGCAGGATGAAATATATGTAGTACTTATGAAAAGTTGGGAAGTAATTAGATATGATCCATGTTAAGAGTAGAGACCAAAATATATTTTTTTGTAGAGACCAAAGTTTGTTGCTCCTTGTGAGGTTAAAAATAACTTCTATTATAGTGAAATAGGAGACTAGAGTGCTTTGGCTAGCAATCGTAACAAGAACACAACTGTAACCTTTAAAGCCAGTCTGTGTCTGCTCATACCAATATCTTTACAACCATTTGAAAAGTTCAAGTTTTTAATAGATATTTCGTATTTTAGAAAAGGTTTAATCTATACTATTAAAGTAGAATCCCTCATAGAATTCTACCATTAATTTTCTAAAAAATTACAATACTATGCCACTACAATATTAATAAATTATAATTAATTTCTACCTAAATCTTTTTTTGAACGATTTTTCTACCTAAATCTAAACAAACGTATTATAGCATTTGGAAAGAAATAATTACCTTATATTATATCCCCTTTTTTGTTATAACTCTAACCATAAATTGTATACTCTCAATTATGTCTTTAATGTTTCGCAGTATAAAATCAAAACATTTTTTCTGAAAAATATAAAATCAAGACGTTTTGCAATAAATATGAATATTGGTTTAAATCTTAATAAATAACCTTTTCCGAAATACTATAATAGCATTCACAATTTTAGATATTTTCAAAATATATTATGTTTTAAGTTACGAGTTTCAAACTTGGGAAACAATCAAAACTAGGGGTGGACAAAAAACCCAAACCGAACCGAACCAAACCGATCCAACCGAAGTTAAACTGATCCGAACCAAACCGTGCTCTTTATATAACCCAATTGATTTATTTTTTACTCAAACCGAATGGTTTGGTTTGGGTTTAAACCGAACCAACCGATAACCCAATATATTTTTATCTATATATATATATATATATATATATATATATATATATATATATAATTTTAATTAAAGCTTTGCTTTCCATTTTTAACTATATATAATTTTAAAAATTCCAAATATGATTCAGATAATACTATTGTATATATTCTCTAATCCTAATACCTAAACATTGTACTCAAAACAAAACCCAAAACTCATAAACATCTAAATCGTAGTCGTTTCGTTTTTCTCCGATATCCATCGTCTAAAGGTAAAACTATGTAACAACGTTATTGTTTGGTATTTTTAGTATTTATATACATTGTTTTTTGACTTTTAGTAATGGATGTTTTAGTTAACAAAATTTATATTCCCCCTATATCTTTTATAGTTCGCATATCCAAGTTGATCTTCATATAATTATATATTTATATTTTTAATTTGATTATAAAATAATTAAACATAAATACATTTTACAAATGAATATATTGTCCCATGTAGTTTTAGTATTATAAATAAAAGTATATATATATATATTAAATTACAAGAATATTTCTTAAAATATTACATCTATA
Source organism: Raphanus sativus (assembly GCF_000801105.2). Taxonomy (NCBI): domain Eukaryota; kingdom Viridiplantae; phylum Streptophyta; class Magnoliopsida; order Brassicales; family Brassicaceae; genus Raphanus; species Raphanus sativus. The sequence goes on from NC_079514.1 coordinate 4,945,582, forward strand.
CTATTAAAGTAAAATACCTAATAGGATTTTGCCATTGATTTTACACTAATATTACAACCTATGCCATTGAAGAATATTCCTAAAATAAAAAAGATAAATCTTGACTATACGTGAAGTATATATATATAAAGTCTTCATTTTTGATATAGTAATTACATTAAATTGAATCAGTTAATGCACCATAAATGAAGAAAAAAAATGCTAACTCTTCCGACAATGAAGGCTATTTATCAAGTTTTTTTAATTATTATTATTTGAAATTACTGTAGCAACACCTATAACATATTAGAATTAGTTAGATTTTGATCCGCGCTTTAAAAACGATGGATATTATACATTGTAAAATCTAACAAAAATTTATCAAATTCTTTGTTAAGGATGATAAAATTGTAGATCTACTTTATTTAAATCCGTCTCATTTTTTACGTACACATTTACATCTCGATCTTTTGAACGTTCTCAATAATTTTATCTATTTAAACTCATGTAATTGTATTGGTAATCTATTTAGACCGGTTTGGATTTATTTTGAGTGACTAAAATATTTAACTTTTACAAAAATATAGTTGTATTTTATTTATCTTAAAAATGCTTATTCATTTCTAAAAATTTAAAACATTGTTTAGATTTATTATTTGAGATAATTAATCAATGTCAAACTAAAAAAAAATTGATCAGTGCGTCCGCACGGATGTTCTATTTAGTTTATATATTATAACATGATTTAATATATATTTTTTTTAACAGGTGTTTAAACAATGGGTTTAACAATTTTCACCATCATTTATAAATTAATCAAAAGAAACATAGTTTCCAAAAAATACAATGAGTATCTTATTAAAATAAAAGATTGTGATTTTTTTTTTGAATTTTATGGATTATATACGGTCTAGAATGTAATTTATATTAAAGTTATTTTTCAATTTCAAACACTTAATATATTTAAAACACTGAATATATTTTTCAGTTTCAGACACTGAATATATTTTTCAATTTCAAACACTAAATAAATTTAAGATCAGTTGTTAAATATTCACAACTATGTTTGTAGTTACAAGAAAATAAAATTTATATGAACTTAAATGTTTAAACTAAAAGTATCATTTATAGCACAACTCAATATTCTCAATATAGAAATTTTTAATCTATTGACTAAAAGCAAAAACAACAAAAATAAATTATTTACATAAATTTATGCAAAATATTATAAATTCTATACTTTATGATAAAAATTTACAAAATTATAATTTTTGTAAAATTTAATCAATAAATGAATAATTCCGCGCTTTGAAAGCGCGGGTCAAAATCTAGTAAAGTAATTTATAATCCCTTAACTTATCTATTTAGAATCTAAGTTAGTGATATCTTTTTCAGAATTCCCACTATGTGCGAGGGAGGTCACCCCTCAGGATCCACTACTACCAATATTACAAAAATATGTATAGTTTAGTCCATGTAAGCTAGTGAGATTAAATATATTCTTATGATTATATCCATAGTAAGCTTATCTTAGTCTCTGTTTGCGTAGATATGCTTTTAGCTAATTTGATAAAACATGTGAACAATATAGGCAATATAAATTTTCTGAAAAAAAAGAAAATGTAAAGGCAAAATAAATGCCCTAATAAAATATGAAAGTGAGAAAAGCGTCAAGTGGTGTCTATAAACAAACGTGAAAAAAAGACGTCTATCACTAAAGAAAAAGGGGGAAAAGCGATCAAAGTGGGTCACAAATCAAATCCTAAATCAAGATATATTATCTGGGTCCTAGGCACAATCATCTTGGTGAGTTTATGTGTCAGTCATTAAAGGATATCAAAACTAACTTTTTCTGACTTTTGCGGGTAGTAAAAATAATTGTTCCAAAAGCATAATCACATTATTATCTGTTTTCCATGAAGTTAACATATATTTACTGTTGATGAGTTTGAGCTCAGTAGTTCACCAGGAAATCTTGTTCTTTTGGTTGAAATGTGAAAAATTTACAGGATAGTCTTGCAAGACATTAGCGTCTTTCCTGCGGGCCGGCCCATAAAGGATTTGTGCATTTGGGAAACCGCAGTACGCGCGGGCGTGACCGCCGTGACCCGCGTGAAAAAGAATCCGCTGCGATATGGAACATGATGGGAGGGACAGACCAACCTGTTTGACATTCCTAGTTGTGGACTTGTTTCCATCTTTTTAAGGGAAAAATAAATAAGTGAAAACTCTTAGATTTGGGTAGAGAATCGTGTTCTTATCCAAGCGAAGAGACTTCATTTAAGTAATCACCACTTTCCGAAAGTAAAAGAGAAAGAATAAAAGAAATGAATGCTTATAAAAAATGTACATAGTAACAAAGAGGTATTGCTGTGGTTTTAGTCTTTTGGTCAAGTTGCTGATCGATTTTCACTGATTGCATAGAACTGGTCACTACAAACTCTCGAGTTTGGTATAGAAAACCTATGATTGATACTTAACAAGTGTCAGATAATCTAATAACCATAATGAGTCAGCAAAGGAAATGATGGGTTATAGTTATATAGGTCCCATGTTAGTGAGGATACAGACACTTAAATCTAATCCTTGAGCATTATAAAGTTTCTGTTCATCTTGTTTAGTGGAACCATAATGAATATATACCCTTGTATTTTATTTAACCCAAAAGGCTCTTTCTTTCCACCACTTCCACTTCCTGGTGATGCGCATAGACATGTATTCACATCACATGTGATATGTGTAGGGATGTTGTATTGGGTTACCCAGCCCAACCCAACCCTATAAAATATAAACCCAACCCTATTCTAACCCAACCCAACATTAATCCTAATAGTCTATGCATGAAGGGGTTGGGTTAGGGTTACCCATTTTATAAAATCTTTTAAAACAAAAGCAAATAATATTAACATGATTAACACTGTTTAGTTATTTTGAAAATTTTGACGGAAAATGAGATTTTGCAAATTCAACAAAAAACAAAATTTTGTGTTTTTGGCAGAAAACCTTAATTTTTTTATTTGAACAGAAAAATTCAATTTCCAAGTTTTGGTGGAAAATTTTATTTTTCTGGTTTTGGCGGGAAAACTCATTATTGTGGTATTGGCGAGAAAACTCAATTTCTCGGTTTTGGCAGAAAACAAAAATTTCTAAATTTTGACGGAAAAATTCGATTCCCCAGTTTTAGCGTAAAACTCGATTTCCCGGTTTTGGTTGGAAAACTCGATTTTCCGGTTTTGGCGGGAAACCTCGATTTCTCGGGAAAACTCGATTTCTTAGTTTTCTAGGAAAAAACCAATTTCTCGTTTTTCTCGGAAAACCGATCGGTTTTCTCGGGAAACTCGATTTCTCGGTTTTCTCGGGAAAACTTGATTTCTCGGTTTTGGCAAAAACCCCCGACTTCTCGGTTTTAGCGGGAAACCCCAATTTCTTGGTTTTCTCGGGAAAACTAGATTTCTCGGTTTTCTTGGGAAAACCCGATTTCTCGGTTTTCTCGAAAAAACCCGATTTCTCGGTTTTGGCGGGAAACCCCCGATTTCTCATTTTTCTCGGGAAAACCGATTTTTCGGTTTTCTCTGAAAACAAGATTTCTCGGTTTTCTTGAAAAACCCTGATTTCTCGGGAAAACTCGATTTCTCGGTTTCAGCGGGATAACTCGTTTTCTTGGTTTTGGCGGGAAACCCTAATTTCTTGGTTTTGGCGGGAAACCCCGGTTTCTCGTTTTTGGCGGAAAAACTCAATTTCTCGATTTCTTGGTTTTGACGGAAAAATTCGATTTCCCAATTTTGGCTTGAAACTCGATTTTTCGGGTTTTTCGTTTTGGTGGGAAAACTTAATTATTCGATTTTGGCGGGAAAAACCAGTTTTACGGTTTATGCGGAAAAACTCTATTTTGTGGTTTTTGGTGGGAAAACTCGATTTTGTGGTTTTTCGGAAAAACTTGATTTTTCCGATTTTGGCGAAAAAACCGATTTGGCAAAATATTTTTTTTGTGATTTTGACGGAAAAAAATCATTTCTGAAATTTTATAGAAACTTTTTTAGTAATTTTAACGAAAAATCAAAAAAAAAAAAATTGATGGTTTGACCTACACCAAAACATTGTTCTATAACAAAAAATATCTAATAGGGTTAACCCTGTGAAAACCCTTTATTTCTTTGGCCCAGCTCTAAAGTGGCCCTAAACATTTTATGAATAACACATTTGGATTAGGGTTCTTAAATTATTGAATGGGTTGGGTCAGCCCTAAATCTCACAGCCCTATATAACATCCCTAGATATGTGTACAGTTTAGTTTCTTAAATCATCATAACTCACCCCTGTTTTTGAATATGTATGTTGAATTGAAATTTGTAATCTATATAAGCTATAACTAAAAAGGTTGCTATTTGATATAAAACATGCATTACAATAGTGTACATCTTACTAGAAAAAAGAATTAAATACTTTTTGTCAGCATAGAATCCCAGTCCATAAACAGTATGGTTACACAGTTACCTGCTTTTGGGTAGATACACACACACACACACACATACACATGATATCTATATATATACCAGACCTCCTCTGTGCCTCCTTAGCTTCCATCAAAACTCTCATTTCTCATTTGTTTTTTTTCTTCTGTTGAGTTTAATTTCTAGAAACTAAAAGTTATGATTGATCCTCAATCTCCAATCTCACCTCACCTATACCCACAAGCAATTCAACTCAAACTTTATCAAGCCTTCATCTTCTCCATTCCCATCTTATTCTCCATCATTCTCTTCCTCTTGTTCTATCTTTTTTACCTTAAGAGAAGAGCCTCTTCTCTATCCTCACCTTCTCCAATGACTCTTCCTGTTTCCTCGCCCCACCAGACTTCTCCTCATCTCCCCTCGGTAAGTGTTACAATGTCTCTACAGAATTACTGAAATATTTACATCGAGAAATAATAGAGCTATGGTCTTGTTGATGTGAGGTTGCTAAAGATTATTTATGTGCTAATAATATGATATCATATAAAGTTAAATGAAGAACAGTGCTGAGATTGATTGTGTTTTGTATTGCAGGTGTGTTTGTTAGATGTGAAAGTAGAGCTCAAAGAAAAGCTTCATTTGGTTTTGTTTAATGAAGAACTAGGAACAAGAGATTCTCTGTAAGTTACTCATCTTTCATACAAATATTGATGAAATTTCTGCAGAGAGTTACTCAAGAAAAAGAGTTGCTCTTTTTTTGATAAACTTATCCCCACATAAGTAAAAAACCATTTTATTCAAAATTTTACTTTTAAAAGTAAACACCTTTAAGATGTCTCATCGTCATGATATTCAGAACGAATATTATCAAATATTTTGGCAAATTTACTCTTACCATTTGTGAATTTTTATGAGCATGACCTCTACTTGTCAAAATTCTTCTAGATAAATCTGTTAATAGTGTTGTTAAAGAGATGTCTACGAATGATCCTCTTGAAAGTTGAAATATACGAGTTTAGATGCTCTTTGCTCATAAGTGTTTTTAGGCCGTTGCTTAGAGCTAAGGAATATTAAAAGTAAAGACGGAAAGTTTAAATTCTAGATAAGACCAAAAAATTAAGATTTATATACCTTCATTAATACTTTTGTCCTCAAGTGTGAATATATTTATCTTTTTCAAGTCCTTGTGTTTAATATTATCATTGTTTGTTTTGGTGGATGGAAAGTTTGATTGGTTTAATGAAAACTGGTGCAGATGTTGCGTATGTTTGGGCGAATTCGAGTTGAAGGAAGAGTTGGTGGAAATGCCTTCATGCAAACACATATTTCATCGCGATTGCATTCACCTTTGGCTTTATTCTCACACCACTTGCCCTCTCTGTCGCTCCCCTGTCTTTATCTCTTCGACCAAAACCTCTATCGACGACGACGAGAATGACCATCTAGATTCTCCTCAAACCACTTTACATGTTTGACTCAACCCGAAAGAAATAAGCACGATACAAGTTTTGTTAGTCAATAGATCCATACAAAAATGTAAATCTTAATTTTGCTTGTTTAAGAGATCAACATATATACCATCACATTACATATTGGTTGCATATAGATTCTACTTGAGGCAGATGTATTATTGTTGTAAATGATGAACCCTAACGGGTGAATTTACTTGACGAAGAAGTAACTTAACACAATAAGAACCAGCGTGAGGATCGCAGCCAAGTAACAAACACGAAAAAAAAAAAAAACACGTTTTGGTAATCTTGCGTCATCTTTCCTCAACATCATAGCCTCATAGATTGGCAAGCAGTTCACTACCTCGAAACTCGCCAGCATCAGCTCAAGAACGTGCACTTCTCCCCAAGCGAATAAGACCATAAACGCCCCAGACAAAAGCAAAGAGATTCACTATATTGCCACAGAGGTAAGGAGTAAGAACAGCATGGACGAAGAAGGCCCAAAATCAGTTAAAGCAGTTCGGAATCGTATCTCATCACTGAGACTACATGGGAGTCGACGATATGGAGAAACAATGCAAACTTGGTTTATGGCCAGAGAGTAGGCAAGTTTGATGTATTTAAATGTCAAAAACTTAAAGAACAAATAGCACACATGCTGTAAACAAATTTTTTGATATGAATAAATTTAGCATTCTTTCAAAAAAAAAAAAAAAAAGGCCCAAAATCGAAGATCTCTTGCTCGTATCGATTCTTCTGCTCGTTATCGTCGTTGGCTTTACTGGTGACGTTGAAATGGGATGTAAATAGGTTTAAGGTTTTGAGAGTGAACTCTATTATTCCAAAGAAGAATGACGAGAGTCCTCTTATCATCCACATTCTTTTGAGAGTGGGATACTTTGCTGGTGAGGTTGAATACATGTTTAGATAGAAAGGTTTAGAATTTTAAGAGTGAACTCTATGAAGCCAAAGATGAACGGGGAGACTCCTCTAATCAAACCCATCCTTTGATCATTCCACCAGCCACCACAAGTTCATCCTTCTAATGCGAAGTCTAATATATCTTTGCACATATGCACCGAGGAACAAAAAAATATAAAACTAATTAATACGTTTGATTTTAGATCTTCCAAAATGTATTTTCTACGATCATTGAGAGAGAAATTTTATCACATCATTATTTCATGCTTCTAGTTTACCTCATCCCAAACATAACGTTATTGTAAAGGTAAGCACATAATGCTAATCAAGAAGTTACTTGAGGAAGAAGTAACCTAACACAATCAGAGCAAATGTGAGGATCCCAGCTGATAAACTTACCCTTTTTGGTAATTTTCCGGCATCTTTTCTCAACATCATAGCTTCATAAACCGGCAAGCAGTTCACCGCCGCAAAACTCGCCAACATCAACTCAAGAACAAGTCTTTCTCCCCATATGAAAATGCCACAAATCCCCCAAACAAAGGCAAAGAGGTTTAAGACTGCGGTCGCAGTCAAGGGCAAGAACATGGACGACGAGGGCCCAAAATCAAAGATCTCTTTCTCATATCTCTTGCTCTGTTCATCATCTTCATTGGCTTTGCTGGTGAGGTTGAATCCATGAGTGGAGAGATTTAGGGTTTTAAGAGTGAACTCTATGAAGCCGAAGAAAAATGAAGTGAATCCTCTTATCATCCACATTCTTTGATCGTTCCACCATCCGCGATAAGTACCTCCTTCTAATACGAAGTCTATTAGATCTTGCGCATAAGCACCAAAGAACAAAAAGATGCAGAGCCAAAACCATGGATCTGATGGCTTGGGAAAGACGCTAACCCCATATAGGATGGCAAGTTGAGGCAATAATCCATATACGATGAGAGGTATTGCCCAGAACGCCCAATATGCATATTGACAATAGCTCACACCCATTAATAACCCCATTGATTTGACTCCATAGGTAAGGGGACTATATCTTGAGATGGAAACTTCAAGAAGCCCTATAGCCCATCTTTTTTGTTGGCTTACTACATCAATTAGACTTTTAGGGACATCGCCGCAAAATGCTGGTCTTTTGGGACTGCAAAAGACTGATCTCCATCCTTCACAGTGGAGCCTATACCCAGTATAGTAGTCTTCTACTAAAGATCCATATCTAAATCCCATCTGCATTGTTTTAAATGATAAGTTGATGTTAAGTAGTATAACAAACTAGAAAATAAAGTTATTACAAATGTCAAGAGACAACTAATATTGTCTTCAAAGACATACAGTATATCTTAGGCAATCTATTATGAAAGAGGATAATATCTATGTTCCCTATGAATGAAGCAGTATACTAACTACATTTATTTAAGATAGTTCTCATAACTAGTGCATATATACGTTAAACAATCAGAAGAAGAAAAATATTTCCAATCAGTTAACTTAATTAGAAAAAAACAGTTAACAGTTAATGACTATTTATACGTTTATAATAAATAAAATGTTTCAAAAAAAAAAAAATAGAAAACAAGACTGCGTAACTCTAATATGTGAGGGTTGATTTTCTCTTACCTTGGACCCCCAATTAGTGTTGTGCTCGTAGTTGCATCCTGCTACATTATGTGCCAATTCCAAAACATCTTTCGCCTCGATGGATTTATCCGCAATCCGATTAGGGTTATGTTCATCTATCTCAGCCAAAATCATATTAGATGGAGGCCCATAGAAAACCCGTCGGTTGAAGAAACAGCCAGTTCCCACGTAATTCGGTCCCATAATCCCATCAAACCCAATCATATTGATGTCGAAGAGACGTTTGTACTCGCATGCATAGATATCATTCTTGCTTACTCCTTGAAACTTTTGAGGAAACTGCACGTAACCTAAACCGGATTTGATTTTAGGGTCAGTTAGATAGCACAAGGCACGAACCGGGGTTGTAGGATCGTTCGAGTACATGTCACAGTCTAGTGTTAGAATGACCGGTGAATTTGTAATCACCCCAGACACTCGTAGCTACAACGAAAAGAAAACATTAACTTAACTACAAGTCTACAACTAGACCAAAATGCTAGATATTTAAACCAAATTAAAAACCAGTTAAAAGGTAGGGTCTATAGGTGATACCAAGGTGTTAAGAGCACCGGCTTTGAAATGATGTGGTGAAACTTTACTCTTCTCCCGTGATACATAGATTAGGTTTGGCACTATATACTTTCCTGTATGGCCCATGCCTGTCTCGCTATTTTGCAACACCTGCTCTCAGATTAATTAAGTTAAGATTTGCCACCTAAATTATGTGTTGTTTGAAAGAATTGCTCTATGAAAAATAACATAGAGCAGACTATTATTCAAATGTATAGTAGTGAGCGTAATTTTTATAAACCTTTTTATATATAAATAAAATACCTGAATAATAGTGGGGTGTTCTTGACGAGTGAATTTGTGGGTCCACAAATCAAATACTCCACGAAAGTGATCGCATGTGATATACTCAGTCTCAACCTTACCACTATCAACCACATGTTCTACTCTGCTCTTCATATCTTCGTACAGCATCTGCTCCACCACACGATCGATGATTACAAATACATGTTTGTTAGTATACGATAATTCCATATATACATGTTTGTTAGTATATAATTCTTTATTTTTGTGCAATGTTAGTATATAACTTAGTATTTTTGTCTCATTGTCTCTTATGATTTTCTCAATCAATATTTATTTATTGTGAAAAATAATTAGAGTTGTATAATATACTGTCCTTTTATGTTAGAGATACGTATCATCGGTTGATAATACTTACATATATGTAGAAGGACTCCTATATTTTAAAAGAAAGTATTAGCAAGTCCTATCGTTTTGAAGAAAGTAATTAGGTTACAAGTGCGAGTCTTAATCTTATCGTTTAAGAGAAATCATCATTTTCAAAAAGTATAGGAGAAATTATCAATTTTGTTTGGCAAAAAATGAAATCATCAATGTTAAAAACAATTAATAAATGAATAAAGGTGATGCCATAGTTACCCAAAATCTTGGGAACATAAACATTATCGTCGAGTAGATACGATAAGGACTCATAAGAGCATCTCCATTGAAAACTTTTAACAGAGGTTCACATTTTTTTCAAGAAAAAAAAGAAATGAAAAATTTAATAATTAAAAATTAAAAAGATGAATCCCAAAAGGGATTCACCAATGGAGATGCTCTAAGGTTGTGAAGGATTTGACCCTTCAGCACAAGTTGCACAACAATGACTCTCCTTTGTTTTAAAATACAGTCAACTTTGTTTTGTCTGTTCCCACTTATTGTATTTTTGCTTGTCTTTACAAGATTTATTACGTTCTGATCTTTTCTTTTTTGTTAAAACTTAAAAGGCATGTTATGCTTATTCCATAACTCAAAGTAATTAAAATTAAAAAGTATTTGTAAATTTTAACGAAAGAACTAGATTATGACCCGCACGCCTGTGCGGATGATTTTTAAACGATTATATTAATCATAATTTTGTTACATCCTTGATTGTATATAATTTTACAACTAACGAATACAGACCCATTGTGTATAATATGATTTTATAGTTTATATACATCAATTTTATGAATTGTTTTATAATAGCTTAACGTATTTGGTTAGTTGTGGTTATCATTTTAGATTTGTCATTTTAAAAAGACTTACGTTGGATTTGTTGTATAAAAAATGAATAATTCCATGTACAGCTTGTTCATTATAAATAGGTATGTAATATGTTGATTTTAATGGAAATTGGAATTTATAAAAAATGATATCATATTAGGAAATGTTATAGCTTAGAAATAGGAGGTTTTATGTAAAGATTGATATCATAATATTAGTTGGTGTGATTGATTAAATATATGAGCTGTTATGGAATCTTAGTAATACGGTTGAGTCTATCAGCATGTTAATCTAACTATTTGGGTGGTTTAGCAATGTTTTAAAACGATGGTGTTTAAAGCTAGTGTCGTTATATTGTAAATATTAGAAAAAAGCTAGTGTTAAAAAAATTGATAAACCCATAAACTTAATATTGATTAGATTGTGCTTAAGAAATCGTGATCAATCTTTTGGTTTGGTTTGTAATAGGTTAGCCAATAGCCAAAAATTATTTGTCATATGTTTAATGGAGTATTGAGTTATAATAATATAAGGTATGTTCTGGTTGGTCATTATTGGTTTCGAATAAAAAAGGTACGTGATGGTCTGATTTAATTAATTGGATTGTATGCTGTATCGGAAATGAATGGGTTAAGGAAAGTTTAAAATTACTATATTTAGATCAGTGACATATAATTGTAATTATTAAGGAAAATTCATGGTGAAATTTTATTTGTACTTTAGTTTTAATAGTTTAGATACTAAATGAAAACACTACCTAAATTACTTAACTAAGGGTCTGACTGGTGTAACTGCAGCGGTTGCGGTTGCGGTTGCGGGAGTTTGCTGGTGTGGGTGGTTGCAGTTTTAAGCGTTTTCTAGAGATTTGTACGACTGGTACAGCTGTTAGAAATTGTTGCGTTTGCAGGACTCTTATGACTGGTAAACTACCAAACGTAACATCTGTTAAATAATAATTTAACAATATTTACATTTTATGTAATTATAAAAATATTAAAAATCATAAAATATGATAAATATAAAATTTATATTTATAAAATCATATTATTCAATTTTAAAAATTTATAGAAAACATTTTAGTTTTGAATTTTTATAATATAAATTAAAATATAATATGAATACATTTTACAATTTCTATTATTTCAATTGAAATTTTTTATTAGATATTTTTAGTATTATTTTTATTTATTCTGTTTTTAAAGAAAAAAAATTTACCTTCCCGCAACCGCCCGCAACCGCAAACGTTAGCTGGAACCAGTTTTTAATTTTAAGAGGTTCGGAGCGGTTTGAAGCGATTTGTAGCGTTTTCTATGATTGTTTCGAAACGCCAACAACCGCTATGAACCGCAAAAGCTGCGTTTGCGGGTGGTAGCGGGAAAACCAGTCAGCACCTAAGTGTAACAGTCATCGCAACGTAATACGTACGTCTATGCACTTCTCGAAATAGAAATAAAAATAAAAAATATTCTAGTATGTGATTTTGATATAATACATACCTTAAGTTCATCTTAATATTACCAGCTTAAGATATAATACATACCTTAAGATTATCAGCTTCGTCGTCCCAAGTATGTGATTTTGATGAAAAATACACTTCAGGAGATCGATCTTGAATATTGTTATTCTTGCAATATGGCAGCCAATGCTTAGAGAACTTGGCAGCTTCCATCAAAGCAAACAAGGTCAAAGATGATCCTCCATCGTCCGATACATAGACTGAGACCTTGTCGGACGGATAATCGAAGGCCATCGCAGATAAAGCAGTGTTGACCACCATCATGGGAGGCTCCTTGTACGGATCAGCCGTGCATATAAACACATCCAACTTCGGAAACTCCTCTTTCGGTTTAGCTGCGTATATCTCAGGGTACTCGGACCGATGAACCGGGTTAAACCGGAGGAAAGCTGAGGTGGCCCACATGAAAGCGAGAATGACATCGGAGAGTAGAAGTAGAGATGTTATTAGGGTTGTGTCTGCTGTGAGAAGTGAGTTAACGTGATGGTACATAAGGGCTAAGATGCCACACGTGTGAATTACGGCGTATATTCTGTATGGAACGGTGCGCCGGCACGGATGACACGTGTGGAGGGTTGTGTCGCCGACTGAATGTTTTCTATTATGAGCCTCCATCGTTTAAATTTCTCTCTCTTTTTTTTTTTCGTTATAGACCCAAATAGTTCTGAAGAAGATTGATAAGTAAAACAAGGGTCACTCACCACTAATATATTATTTATAGGCGAATTTCTTTGGAGAAGGAGCAAGTGTTTTTTTTTTTTGATAACGGAGCAAGTGTTTTACACCACACTTTTAAAGATTTTAATATATATAATATGTATGCAAATTAAGTTCAGAATAAGTATTGTACGTAGAAACAGGATTGTACGTAGGGCGATGTGGAATATAGCAGAGATACCAGTTGTGATGGCGAAATGGTCCCCTTTGACTGAAGACATTGAGCAAGAAACACACTCGATACCACTGTGGGTGCATCTCAAAAATGTGCCAATGGATATGTTTTCTTGGAAGGGATTAAGCTTCATAACAAGTTCAGTTGGGGTGCCAGAGAGACTACATCCAGAAACTGAGCAGTGTGTGAATCTGAAGATTGCAAAGGTTTTTGTGAAGGCTGATTTGTCAAAGGAGTTACCAAAAACAATGAATTTCACCTCTCAAGGGAAGAAAACACTAGTGGAGTACACTTACCCATGGCTTCCGCCAAAGTGTACTCATTGTGGCAAATGGGGGCATCTGGTGCATGCTTGTAGAAGGAGAAACGAAGAGAAGGAAGTAGTATTGGAGACTAAGAGTGGAGAAGTAGTTCGAAGTGTAGAAGAGGGAGGTTCTAAGGAAAAAATTAAAGAAGTGGAGACTGGGTCAGTAGATACAACAGAGAATAAGAAGGAAGATATTATGGATATTCTAGAGAAATCGGTGGGGAGTAATAAGAGTGCTAAGAATACAATAAAAGAAGCAGGAGAGGAAATCTGGAGGGAAGTTTCACCGGGGAAGGTCAGTCGTACACCTCAGACAAATAAGAAGCTTGAATCTGGTCAAGTTTCAATTCTGTCTAACTCAAGATTCTCAGTCTTGAGCCAAGATGAGGAAGAAGGGGAAATTATGAAAAATAAAGAAGAAGTGGTAGAAGTTAATAAAGAGGAAAAAAGAGGAAATGAATTGGAAAAGGAGGATGATAATGAAGATTTGGAGAAGGAGACAACAATTGTAGATGATGAAGATGGGATCACTTTAAGAAGATATTTGCCGAGAGGATCAAAAAATAACCACAGGTTTCTTTCAGATGTGACTGTTCAGAGAGCAAGGGACGATGGCCCGAGTGATCTGAATAAGAAGAAGAAACCTCGCAATGCCAAATGACAGGGTTCTTCTGGAACATGCGCGGCTTCAATAAAATCACTAAACATCAAGTAGTCCGCGATTGGATAAGAAGTCAGTCATTACAGTTTGGGAGTTTGATAGAAACCAGAGTTAAAGAAAATAAAGCAGGAGATATTATGCGTTCAGTTTTTCAGAATTGGTCATATATGAGTAACTATGAGCATCACCGTCTGGGCCGCATTTGGGTGGTTTGGGGTCCATCAGTTCGGGTAACACCGGTTTTTAAGAGTAGTCAGTTGATTACTTGTGCAGTTCTTCAGGAAGGGAAAGAAGAGGAAATTTTTTGCACCTTTGTATATGCGTTGAATACTATGGAAGAGAGGAGGATACTATGGGAAGATTTGAGAAGTCATAAAGATTCCTCAATGTTCAGAAATAAGAAATGGTTGATTTGTGGAGATTTTAATGAAACTCTTGATGTAGGGGAGCACTCAAGGTCTGAAAATAACCCGGTTGTGACAGCAGGGATGAGAGATTTTCAGGAGCTTGTGAGATATTGTTCATTAACAGACATGGGAGCTCATGGCCCTGTTTTCACATGGTGTAACAAGAGGGAGGATGGATTAATTTGTAAAAAGCTGGATCGAGTATTGATGAATGATGTTGCTCTGCATGGGTTGGGAAGAGCATATAGTGTATTTGAATCAGGAGGTTGCTCTGATCACCTCAGATGCAGGATCCAATTCGATAATGAAGAGATACAGAAGAAGAGAAGGCCTTTTAAATTTACAAATGTGATAGCTACGATGAAGGAGTTCCTGCCGACAGTTGAGGGATACTGGAGAGAGACTGATAAACTTTTTCACTCAACCTCAGCTATGTACAGACTTGGGAAGAAACTTAAAGATCTCAAACCGGTGATGCGGTCTTTGAGTAAGGATAAGTTGGGACATCTTCATAAGAAGACAAAGGATTCATTGGAGAGTCTTTGTGAAAGACAGAAAGAAACATTGTCAAATCCATCCACAGAGGCAGTGAGAAGGGAATGTGAAGCGTTGGAGAAGTGGCAGAAGTTAGCTGATATAGAGGAGGAAGTATATAAGCAGAAGTCAAAAATGCATTGGTTAGAGGTGGGGGATGGAAACAACAGATTCTTTCATAATGCTGCAAAGATAAGAGAAGTGATAAATGCTATTCGAGAGGTGCTTTGTCCAGATGGGAGTATTGCCACAAAGGAGGAAGATATTAAAAGAGAAGCTGAGCGGTTCTTTACAGAGCTACTTACCTTTAAACCAAATGATTATGAGATGCCTAAGGTGGAGTATCTTCAGGAGATTCTTGGATTCCGCTGTAGTGAAGTAGAGCAAGAGAATCTTATTAAGGAAGTCACAGCGGAGGAAATAAAAGAAGTTGTATTCAAGATGCCATCGAATAAATCCCCGGGACCTGATGGCTATACTACAGAATTTTTTAAAGCAGCTTGGCCAATACTTGGGAATGATGTGGTGGTAGCAGTGCAGTCATTCTTTATTAAAGGTTTTCTTCCTAAAGGTATCAACTCTACTATCTTAGCTTTGATACCTAAGAAGAAAATAGCTAAGGAAATGAAAGACTATAGGCCAATATCTTGTTGCAATGTGCTATACAAGATAATATCAAAGCTGTTAGCCAATCGCCTCAAAGGGATTATGCCTAAGTTCATCTCTTCAAATCAGTCAGCTTTCGTTAAGGATAGGTTGTTGATGGAGAATCTATTGTTAGCTACTGAATTAGTTAAAGACTATCACAAGAGTGAGATATCTCCGAGATGCGCCATGAAGATAGACATATCTAAAGCGTTTGATTCAGTCCAGTGGCCATTTCTCCTCGCCACATTAGAAGCTTTGGGGTTTCCTGCTAAGTACATACACTGGATCAGATTATGTATATCAACAGCGTCTTTTTCGGTGCAAGTGAATGGGGAGCTTGCGGGCTATTTTAATAGTGCTAGAGGGCTTCGTCAAGGTTGTGCTCTATCCCCTTCACTATTCGTAATATGTATGAATGTTCTGTCAAAGTTGTTGGATAAAGCGGCTGTTGATAGACTGGTGGGATATCATCCAAGATGCAAGAATGCTCTCTTGACACATCTTTGCTTTGCGGATGATATTATGGTTTTCACAGATGGGCAGAAGAGGTCAGTAGAAGGAATTCTCCAGGTTTTTAATGACTTTGAAAAGCTTTCGGGTCTCAAGATCAGTTTGGAGAAATCGACTCTGTATATGGCTGGGATTTCTGTTGAGAACCAGAGTGCTATTCTTGAGAACTTCCCTTTTGAAGCAGGTCAATTGCCGGTCCGCTATCTGGGTTTGCCACTTCTCACAAGGAAAATGACAGTCTCAGATTACTTACCATTGATGGAGAAGATCAAGACCAGGATGTGTAATTGGAATGGGAGATTTTGTCATACGCAGGGAGACTCCAACTTCTTAAATCTGTCATCATGAGTTTGGCGAATTTCTGGTTTTCAGCGTTTAGACTTCCTCGGCAATGCATAAATGGGATTGAGAAATTATGTGCAGCATTCTTATGGTCAGGGCCTGAGTTGAATACGAGAAAATCTAAAGTTAGCTGGAAGGAAGTAATGTAAGAAGGAGAAAGTGTTGTGGGGGTGTTAGGGATTTGAAGGAAGTAAATGAAGTATCCTGTCTCAAATTGATATGGAGAATTCTATCTGGACAGAATTCATTATGGGTGCAATGGATTCAGAAGAATTTGATCCGCAAAGGTTCTTTCTGGTCTGTTAAGGAGAACTCAACAATAGGTTCTTGGATGTGGAAGAAAATACTTAAGACAAGAGATGCTGCTAAGGAGTTTCATCGTGTAGAAGTTAAAAATGGAGAGTCTACCTCCTTCTGGTATGATCATTGGTGTACAATGGGGCGCTTAAAAGACTTGTTGGGAGAAAGAAGTTATATTGATATGGGTATACCAGAAACTTGGACAGTAGCAGAAGTAATACAGAAGCATAGGAGGAGAAGGCATCGTGTGGTAATTTTGAATTTAGTGGAGGAAGAAATTGAGAAACTGAAATCTAGAAGGTTGAAGTGTATGGATGTTGCAGTATGGAAAAACAGAGAAGAGAGATACAAACCAAATTTCTCATCAAAGAGTACTTGGCTGCTTGTTCGAAAGGAACACATATTGCAACGATGGAGTAAGTGTGTTTGGTTTAAGCATGCCACGCCTAAGTATTCTTTTCATGCCTGGACAGCGATGCTTGATAGACTATCAACATGTGATCGTATGCTGAAGTGGAATCAAGCCATTGATCCTATATGCGTCTTGTGCAAGCAGGAAGGGGAGACAAGAAACCACTTGTTCTTCTCTTGTGCTTATTCAAGTTACATATGGCAGAAGTTGATTGGAGGGTTGCTTGGTACAAGATACACGGAGCGTTGGGAGGATATTATTGAGATAATGCTTGATCTTAGACAGGACCGGGTTAAGCTTTTCCTGATAAGATATGCATTTCAGGCAGCAATTCATTCGATCTGGCGAGAGAGGAATTATAGAAGACATGGTGATAAACAGATTCCGCATATGCTGTTGGCTAAAGTGATTGACAAGAATGTGAGAAATAGACTGTCTACTATTCAGCGTCAAGGAGACAAGAAAATGGAGAAGGGATTACAAGTGTGGTTTGGAACTAGATAAAATTTACGTTGTAGTTTTTATTTTTCATTAAGCTTCCTGTTACACTTGATGTACAAACGTTTTTTTGGATGAATAAAATTTACATTTATTCAAAAAAAAAAAAAAAAAAAAAAAAAAGTTCAGAATAAGTTTATATAATTGACTTATCATATCTATGCAACTATAATATTTGGTTATTAATGTTTTTCAGCAAGTATAATTATTAAAATGTTTTAAGCTACTAGCTAGATTAATAAATTATACTCGAATAATTTATACTCGAATAATTTATACAACTATCTTTGGAAATTACTCCCAAAGAGGTTATCTATTTGTAAAATTATTAGACTTAATAATGTTTTCTCTGTATGTACATATGAATTCCTAAAACCATGTATATTGACGGATTTCTTTTTTAAAATATCGTATTAGTTGATGAGTTTGAAAAGAAAAAAGACATTTAGATTTCCCTATAATTAAAAAAGGAGAAAATATCACATGGATGATTCGATGAAGATGTGGAAACACAAGGAGCAAATATCACAAATCTCAGCGAGAGAGAGAAGGATGAAAAAATACAAACAATAGATAACGACAATATCTATAGTATACTGTATAAGAGATTCGTATATTGGATGTTTACGATATAAACTCTGTGTTGTATGATACATATACAAAAAAGCCAGCCATAGACTGAAAGAAAAACGAGGAAGAGTTTTTTATAAACCAAACTATTTTTTACCAAAACATCCTAAGTTGTTCCAAGTTCATTTGGAGGAGAGGGACGTCGTGTACGTGCCTGAAGAGTATCTCCATATGAATCTGATCTAGTTACTATATATACAAACTAATGAAACTCTAAAGTACACAAATCCAGTAAACCTCCCCAAATTATTTTGGACCTAGTTTAGATAGGGCAATCCAAACAACTGAGATTTATGGTTTCAGAGTTTGTATCAATCTATCAAGCTCTTTTCTTTGGATGTTGTTCTTCAGAAAGCTTTTGCTTCTGTGAGTGAGTACTAGTAACAAATACCATACCAATGAAGAAATAGACGTCGAAGTTTTAATTTCACAAGATATATGTACATCGACTCTTTTGACACTTACATGAAAAATAACAAAAAAAAAGACGAGAAAAAAAAACTAAGAAGCATAAATAGGAAAAGGAGG
>NC_079514.1:4964349-4982984 GCF_000801105.2 Raphanus sativus
ATCTTCAAGTTCATTGGCCTAATGATCAAAGACTTAAAGGTTTTTACATCAAGTTTGGAATGCGATTCTCAAGACATTAATTTTTTTTTGAAAATGTTATGATGGAAAGTTTATAGGAAATTTTAGGATGTTGCAAACAAAATCGTTCCTTATGGTCGTGTGCTGGAGAGTCATACCTATTGAAGATGTCATATAAAAATATCTTAAGTGAAATGAAAGCAAAACATGATTGACCCACAATATTAAATAAGAACCAAAGAAGAAAGAGGAGGATAGTTATTAGTAACTGAGAAATCATCACATGAGGGAGTAATTAATAGGGTTGAATTAAGGCTCTAAAAGAGACGCCGAATTAGATTACAATCTCTCGTTGCGGATCTTATCTTCATCTACTTCTTTACTCATGTTTCCTCTTATATAATGACAATTTCGTAGCGTACTAATTAACTAAACTTGAGATCAAAAGAAGAACAAGAAACTCTAATGGCAGGTAAGGAATATGAGAAGACTTTAGAGGAGACCTCTACGTGGGCAGTCGCTGTGGTCTGCTTCGTCTTAATAGTCATTTCGCTTGTTATTGAACATTTGATTCACAAATTTGGAACCGTAAGTCCCCATCGTTTAGATCTTCTTCTTGCTCATTAATCATGTTTCATGTTCTTGTTCTGCTTCCTACTCTGTTTCTGCGTTAGTTGTCACTTTGTTTTTATTACTTCTTCTTCCTTTTCCAGCTCTGTTTCAGTCCTCTTCTCTTATAACTCTATATGCTCTTTCTGTTTTTCCTTTTTAATGGCAGTGGCTCAAAAAGAAGCACAAGGGGAATCTTTATGAAGCTCTTGAAAAAGTTAAAGCTGGTAAAAATTGAAGAGAAATTAACTTTTTTGTTTTTGAGCAATTGAAGAGAAACTATGAGCAATAAAACATTATAATTCAACAAAAATAAAGTGATACTCCCTCCGCTTCTTTTTGTATGATGTTTTAGAAAATATTTTTGTTTCAATTTGTATGATGTTTTGAAACTTTTATGTTAAACTGTTAAATTAACTGATTAAAATATTAAAATTAATGTATAGTTTTTGTTTTATTTGTTCAGAACAGCAATGATTAATTACTTTTTTTTGCTGTAGTCAATTGCTTTTAAGAATTTTTTTTATATTTATGTTTTATGCTAAAACATCATACAAAAAAAACAGAGGAAGTATTATTCTACCTATTTTATTTTTATTTTACTTTCAGTTACATATTTTTCACCATTTTCACCATATTTGCTTTATAACATTTTGACATAAATGATTCATTGTGTTGGTTAAATTATACAATTTTTATATAGAAATTCTATAAGCTTTAGTACTGATTATATTATGGTTAATTATAAGACTAATTGACCACCCCCCCCTAAAAAAATATTTAGCTACCCAGCGTATTTTTATTTTAACATAAATTTATTTTGTTATTGTAATCAGAGCTTATGCTGTTGGGATTCATATCACTACTCTTAACAGTAGCACAAACACCAATCTCAAGTTTCTGCATTCCAAAAAGCGTTGCATCATCAATGCGTCCTTGCAGCGCTGCGGAAATAGCTAAAAAAGAAGCGGAAATGGCTAAAAAAGAAGCCGATAAACAAAAATCCACTGGAAAACTTCTCCTTGAGTTAGCTGAATCTTACATCCCTAGAAGAAGTTTAGCCACCAAAGGTTACAACGAATGCCCAAAGGTAAATATGTATATTCAAACGACCCTATGCCTGTTAATCATCCTCTCTAATTTTGACTGATGGGTTATCTCAGGGGAAAGTGCCTTTTGTATCTGCTTACGGAATCCACCAGCTGCATATATTCATTTTCGTGCTCGCATTGGTTCATGTTATCTACTGCATTGTTACTTATGCTTTGGGAAAGACCAAGGTAGCTACTTTTCTTGTGTGTTCTTCAGTGACTTGAAAATAAAAAAAATATTGTATTGGTCTTGTTTCTTGAGTATTGCAGATGAGGAAGTGGGAGAAGTGGGAGGACGAGACGAAGACAATAGAATATCAATATTCCAACGGTATGTTTTATTAAATAAGAGATTTAAAGACCGAAGTTGTACGTAGGAAGTTTTAGGATGAATGCATTCTTATTATTATGCAGACCCTGAGAGGTTCAGGTTTGCGAGAGACACAACTTTCGGACGAAGACATCTCAATGCCTGGAGCAAGACTAGTGTTACGCTCTGGACTGTTTGTTTTTTCAGACAGTTCTTTGGATCTGTCACCAAAGTTGATTACTTGACTTTGCGGCATGGTTTCATCACGGTAGGGAATTTATATAACTTATCTTTTTCTTTTCTTTATCTACTGCTAAGTAGAACAGTTATTATCAGACGTATAACATGAAAAATGCAAAACCGAAAAGAGCTAAAAGAATGTGTACACTTTTAATAGTACAACCATCAGTAACCACCATAACAAACTTAGTTATAACACTCCTAATAGTTGTCTCTAAAGAAAGTGATATAACTAACTAGGGACAATGTCCCACATTGGAAGAGATTATAAGTAGTATAAATTACATTTTTGTGTTTAGGCGCGATTTGCTCCTGGGAGCGGGAGCGAAAAAATGCCATATGATTTCTGCAACTATATTCAGAGATCATTAGAAAAAGACTTCAAAACCGTTGTCGAGATCAGGTTTGGATCTATCTACTAGATTGCTTCTTATAGCCCAACTTGGAATTTTTTGTCTAAAATTTTGCTAACTTTATGCAGTCCCGTCATCTGGTTTGTAACTGTGCTATTCCTATTGACCAACTTAGATGGTAACTTTCGTTGCTTACTTCTCAAACACACAATATCTCTACATCACAAACCTGACATTAGTTTTTATTTAAAACAGGACTACATTCTTACCTCTGGTTACCATTCATTCCTCTGATAGTAAGAACCACAAACTATTGAACCGATAAATGGTTTCTCACTTACCGTCTTTCTCTAAAACAAATTAATGTAATCTGTAGGTGGTTCTAATAGTTGGAACAAAGCTTCAAGTGATTATAACCAAACTGGGTTTAAGAATCCAAGACAAAGGCGATGTGGTAAGAGGTGCCCCTCTGGTTCAGCCTGGTGATGATCTCTTCTGGTTTGACCAACCTGGCTACATACTTTTCCTTATCCATTTGGTTCTTTTCACGGTACGATTCACCACCCGGTTTATCCTCTTTTGGTTTTTCTTTCTCCTTGATAATAAACCTATGAGTACTAAAATCCATTCACTTTGCAGAATGCATTTCAACTTGCTTTCTTTGCATGGAGTTCTGTAAGAGATTCATCTCACTTTTTCCAAAAAACATTTTGAGCCATACTGTTTCTTATATCATTAATTTTTGGTATTTGCAGTATGAATTCGGTCTCAGTAATTGTTTCCACAAAAAACCTCAAGATATAGCCATAAGAATTGTACTTGGGTAAGATAACAATTACCATGACAGTTATTCCTGAAAAATAGGCGGGAAAAAACCGTTATTTAATTGACGAAAGCAACAACTTGCAGGCTTGTTGTACAGATACTTTGCAGCTATGTGACTCTTCCACTCTATGCTCTTGTCACTCAGGTAATAAAAAGGAATACTTTTAGTGAAATCCATTCAGGATTTTCGATATGTTCTTTGTTTTTTTTCTTTCTGACATTGTGTTTGATGAAATGTGTGTAGATGGGTACTAAGATGAAGCCAACGGTATTCAACGGAAGAGTATCCAAGATGCTAAAGAAGTGGCATCACAAAGCACAGGAGGAGACACAACACGGAAGACGCTCTGAATCAAACACACCTCACCCTAGCTGTCCAACTACACCAACTCATGGCTCATCTCCTATCCATCTTCTTCACAATTTCAACCACAGAAGCGTTGAAAGTTATCCTAATCCTCCTTCTCCCAATCATCATGACCACTATCAGTTTTATGATCCTGAGTCTCAACATAAAGCAGCTGAATCTTCCACACATCATTCTACTGCACATGAAAGTGCATCCGTGGAACTTCCTCCTAAACGACCAGCAAACGCTTAAAGAGACGGAGATTCTTGATTTACACATTTTCATGTCCTGCAATTGATATATTGCCATAAGCACTTTTACACTACTACATGTATCATGTATCAGACCTTAACCATCTATAAAGATGGATAATGTATTCTGGCCACCCTTATAATAAGGGTTCCTAAAATTTAAACATACATTTTGATTCTAACGTCCTGCTAGACCTCAGTGATGGTGATGTTGTTGATAGAGGCTTTAAACGTTCCTTGACATAAAAGCAAGCTGTTTCGGTTCTGGAGTGTTTCTACAATCTCGCTGCTGAGCATCGAGCACATTGTAGCAACACTTGGCCTATAGTTAGTAGATTCTTGCACACACAAAACGCATTTCCTTATTTCTTTTCCAAAGACTTTGTCAAAAATCAAAGGATCTCGTTCCACATTGACCAAAGCCTATAAAAACAGAGAAGCTCCTTAGAGCTGGAGAATCATCTCAATGATCGTACAATTTGTTATATCACAATAAACACTTTTACAATACTACATGTTTGAGACCTTAACCATCTACAGAGATGGATGATGTATCTCTAATAAACATATATGTTTTGTTTCTGAGGGTTCTAACGTCCTGAAACATCAGTGATGGTGACATTGTTGATGGAGGCTTTAGGTTCACTGTTCTCGGAAGACTCAGCTTCTGGAGTAGGGGTGGGCATATAATCCGGACCCGATAACCCGAACCGAACCCACACCGATAAAACCGGGTCGGATCGGGTTCGGATCTTGTAAAAAAACCGATTGGGGCTGAATTTTTGGTATAATGGGGTTTGGACCGGTTCGGGTTAAAACCCGGGATCCATTCGGGTTTTGAGTATACCCGACCAAATAACCCTAAGACACTACTTTCCCCATTTCCCCTCTTTCGATTAGGGATTTGATATCCAAAATATTCTAAAGATCTCAACTTTCTCTCTCGAAAAATCTTGTTCTCCCTAAATCCCGATACCCGAAATCGTTTCCTTAATCCAATCCTCTTCGTATCTACTTTCTGCAAATCGTGAACCCTAGAATATTGTTTCTTATATAAGCCTATGAGATGGAGAAAGAAGTCGATCAAACAAGTATTCATCTCCTACCTCAATAGCACTCGCAGAGGTAGGTTTCTTGCTTCTTTGCACTTCAATTAGTTAGTATTAACTTCTTTTGTTTCGGTTTTGTAAGTGGCTTTGTATTTCAAGTATATCGGTTTTCTCTTTTAAATTGTTAGACAAGAACAGACATAATTATCTTATGTATGTTCTGTTTTTGTCCATGGCAATTATCAAGTGTTTTGTTTTTGATCAACTTGACAATTATCAACTGTTTTGCTCGTAACGATTACATACGGCCTTAAGGCTGTTCTGTTTTTGTTCGTTGATTGAATGAGGCTCTTTGATAATTGTCAACTCTTTTTTGTATATGATTATTCTGTTTTAGAAACTTTCAACCGTTCATTACAGATTGTCTTATGGCTGTTCTGTTTTAGTTCGTGGTTTCAATTAGGCTCTTTGATAATTGTCAACTTATTTTTCTATATCTTTGTTCTGTTTTAGAAGCTTGCAACCGTTAATTATTTTTGGAATATGTTTGCTACTGTTCTTTAATTTAAATAGTTAGTCTTGTTAAATGTTGTTCACGTCTATTGTTTGAGTGATGATTTATTTTTCTATATTTGTATTGTGTCAGTGTTTCATGTCCTAATACTTGCTTCTGCTTTATTGCTTGTAGATGGATTCAGCTTCTTCTAAAACTCAACAAAACAATGGAGCAGACAAAGATTGTGAAGTTGATCATGTGGACTGTCAAACCATTGATAGGTCTGGGAAGAGGAAGGAAGCGGACACAGAGTGTGGAGAGAGTTCTCGGGCAACTAAGGTGCCCAAAGTTGTTGTGCCGAGGTCTGGTGTGTGGAAACACTACACGAGAACAAAGGAGAGCCGTGACAAGTGCATTTGTCACTACTGCCAGAAGATTTTCTCATGTCAAACCAAATCAGGAACATCCAATCTCCAGAAGCACTTGTTAATCTGCAGAGAGTACCAAGCCCACGTAATCAGCCAAGGGAAGAATCAAACTAGGATCGATGATGAAGGCAATTTGAAATCCTCAAAGGTGTCCGAGGCGGTTTTCAGAGAAGCCTCAAATGAGTTACTGGTGTTATCTGAGTTGCCTCTTTCTTTCACAGAAAGTACAGGCTGGAAACACTTCTGCAACAAGGTAAAACATTGTATATCTTCATTGTTATTTCTTTTGTATATTTCTGAAACTAATGGTACTTGTTTTGCATTTCCATGAAGGTGAACCTGTACAAGCCCCACTCAAGAAGAAGTGCTACTAGAGATATTGTGCAGATGTTTGTGCAGAAGAAGGAGGCGCTGAAGAGATGGTTGTACACTAACCAGCAACGAGTTTCACTCACCACTGACATTTGGGTTTCTCAAGTGACAGGTAAGAGTTATTTTTAATATCTGAAAATCCTTCTACATTCAAAAACAATTTTTTTTTTAATTTCTGAAAGTCATTATAGGATTTTAATACATTTTTTTTATGGCAGGTGCAAGTTACATGGTTGTAACAGCACACTTTGTTGACCCAACATGGCAGTTGAAGAAAATCATTCTCGGATTCAAAGTCGTCATGGATCATAAAGGTCAGACGATCTCTACTGTTCTTCTCGAGTGCCTTGCTGACTGGGGAATTGAGAAATTGTTCTCTATTACGGTAGACAATGCCACTGCTAATACCTCAGCTATTAGGAGATTCCATAGGCTGTTTAGTGAAGTGTCGCCTGATGCATTTGTTTTAGATGGAAACTTTCTGCATATGAGGTGCTGTGCTCACATTATCAATCTGATAGCTAAGGAGGGTCTAGGTGATTTAGGGAAAAACGTTATGGCTATCCGGAATGCAGTCCAGTACGTGCGTTCTTCAACCATTAGGTTGAATTCATTTGAGCAGAAGGTCACCACTGGGAAGATGACACGAGGTAGCCTGCCCTTAGATGTTAAGACTAGGTGGAACTCTACCTTTCTCATGCTCTCTAGAGCTTTACAGTTTAGAGTAGCCTTTGATAAGATGGAAGCGGAGGACAGGTTGTATAACGACTACTTTTTAGAAGTAGAGAATGGCGTGAAGAGGCAAGGACCGCCTGATCTCATTGATTGGAATGCCGTGGAGAAGCTTAAGAGGTTTCTAGTGATATTCTACAACAGCACGTTGGTTGTCTCAGCTTCCTCGAAAGTCAACTCCTACAAATGCTACGGTGAGATAGTGACTATTGAGAGGAATCTCACAGCATTGGCGAACAACTTAGACCCGGATTTGAAGTTGAAAGCTGAAGATATGTTGAACAAGTTTCTGAAGTACTGGGATGGCATGAAGAATGTGAACAGGATGTTGATCATGGCATCAATAATCGACCCGAGGAAGAAGATGAGCTTCGCAAACTTGTGCTTTGACAAGTTGTATGGGAAGGATAGCAGTGAGTCTAAAGAAATGAGTGACTCTGTTCTTGATCTCCTAACAAGCATGTTCAAGGAGTATTCAAGCCGTTTCAAAGGTGCAAGTACTCAGTCCTCTCAGACAAAGCAAGCGACATCATCATCATCTACTAGTGTTCAGGAGGCTCAAGAGCAAATGGAGAGGTTGAAGCTAGTTGTTGAGGACTTCGGTTATGAGAGGATGGATTCTGTCTACAAGGAACTTGTTGCTGAAACAGAACATGAGGCAAGGGATGAGCTGGAAATGTACTTGAAGGAACCTGTTGAGAACCAGAGGCTTATGATGGGATTTGAGTTTGATATTCTCGGTTGGTGGAAGGTGCACAGAATCAAGTTTCCAGTGTTGGCAGAGATGGCGAGGGACTTGCTTGCAATGCAGGTTTCATCTGTGGCTTCAGAAAGTGCTTTTAGCACAAGTGGTAGAATCTTGGAGCCATATAGGAGCTGTCTAACTCACTACATGATAGAAGTGCTGATGTGTAGTGAGCAATGGATGAAAGCTGATATCAAGTGCTCTGAAAAAGTCCAAACTAATGAGCAGATTCTAGCTGAAGTTGAGATGCTAGATGAGCTTGAGAAAGGTATACCTATTCAGTCTTACTTCTTTTTCGGTTTGAAATGTCTGTCCACGTTTTAACTACACTTTTGTGTATCTTTGATGCTTTGCAGAGTTCGAGAATGTGAGCCTTGAAGACTGAAGCTGCTGACGATCTTTGGTCTTTGAGAAAGGTACACTTAACTTTCAGACTTAGTACTTTTAACATTTCACATGTTTGTCCACGTTTTAACTATGCCTTTGATGATCTTTGATGCTTTGCAGAGTTTGAGAAGGTGAGACTCGAAGACTGAAGCTGCTGAAGATCGTTTTGTTTCATTTCCATGTTGGTTTTTATTTCTTTTTCATTTGAGATATGCATTCTCTGAGCTTTGACAATTGCTTTTAAGGTTTTGGTGTTGGTTTTTTATCTTTGTTGCTTATGCACTACGTTGAATTTTAATAAAAGTTAAGAGATTTGCTTTCATTTTGTTATTTCATTGTTATTTTTATATTCATTCACGTTTGTAAGCATTGTAAAAGAAACATAGACATTATAAGGTAAGCAGGGACGTATCACATATGCATTGTCAAGATTATAACGGGTTTTATTAGTACTTTCTGGTATCGTATAGGTATTTGGATACCCGAAACCCGGTTTAAAACCGAAACCCGAATATGAAACGGGTTCTACCGGGTTTAGGATGTGTTACCAAATCCGACCCGAACCCGACAAAACCCGAACCGAGACCGAACCGAACTTTTACAATACCCGAATGGGGCTGATTTTCCTAAACCCGAAAACCCGAAACCCGATTAGAACCGAACCGAACCCGATTGGTCACCCGATTGCCCACCCCTATTCTGGAGCAGGAATGTTCGTTGATATAAAAGCAGGCTGTTTCGCTTCTGGAATGTCTACAGTCTCGCTGCTGAGCATTGAACACATTGTAGCAACACTTGGCCTATCGTTAGCAGATTCTTGCACACACAAAAGCGCAATGTGAACGCATTTCTTTATTTCTTTCTCAAAGACTTGGTCAAAGATCACAGGATCTACCAGTTCAGTAATCTCCCCTTCGTTCCAGATTGACCAAGCCTATAAAAAAACAGAGAAGCTCAGAATAATCTAAAGATAGTTATAGCACTTTAGTAGAGTTGAGAGAGACTTACATAAGCCAAAAGAGTTGAATTTGAGTTTCTTCTTCCACTGACAATCTCCAAGAGTATCACTCCTAAGCTGAAAACATCAGACTTCTCCGAAAACAGTCCTCCCATTGCATATTCTGGTGACATATAGCCGCTGCAAGATACATGTACTGTCTTTATGGAGAAGGTGTAACATATCACAGATGGTTAGAAACTTAGAATAGAGTACCGGTTGGTTTAGTACTGTCTTTATAGAGAATAAGGAGTAACATATGGTAACTTACTATGTTCCAACGACCCTTCTTGTGTTTGCTTCATCTTTATTCCCTGGGAATATCCTAGCCAAACCGAAATCAGATATCTTGGGAACCAGATTCTCATCTAACAAGATGTTGCTAGCTTTTAGATCTCTGTGGATGATTCTCAGCCTAGAATCTCTGTGAACGTACAGAAGACCTCTACATATTCCATTGATTATGTTAAACCGTGTCTCCCAAGCAAGAAGTCTGGCCTTTGCCGGGTCTGAACAACACAGTAACTTCTGTTAATATTGGAACAGAGGTTTCAAACACACAATTTAGTGAACACTTACTAAATAGATAATAGTCTAAGCTTTTCTTGGGCATGAACTCATAGACTAACATCCTTTCATCTCCTGCAATGCAGCAACCAAGTAACTTCACCAGGTTCCGGTGTTGCAACTTAGAAATCACAACCATTTCGTTAACAAGCTCCTCAAGCCCTTGTCCAGACGCTCTTGACAGTCTCTTCACAGCAATCTCTTGCCCTTCTTGCAATTTCCCCTGCAAAAATTTTTTAGTAGACATAAATACTTGTTGCCACAACTCTTTAGGTTAAAAGTGATACTTACTTTGTAAACAGGACCAAAGCCGCCTTGTCCGAGCTTATTTCTCAGAGAGAAATTATTGGTTGCTGCAGCTAACACTTGAAACTCAAACAATGGTAGCTCTTTCAACTTTGCTTTATCACCACCAGCTAAAGCCTCTACTCTGTTAAAAATCTGCTCTGCATCTCTTCCTTTCTTCCTCGCTGAGGACCAATCACAGATACTATTAAAACCAAAATGTCCAATGCTTACAAGAATAAAACACAGTTTAGTTAAACTCAGACCTCTTCTCTTCATTACAAGCTGTCTTGCCAAGAGACCACAAGCTGCCACAACAAGTATACCTCCAGCCAATGATGAACCAACTATAACCGGTCGTCTATCCGGAGTTTCTAGTAGAGAGTAAGCAAGACATAAAGAAAATTAGTAAATCTGCATGTTAAGTAAGAGTTAAGGAGTAGTAATAACTTAACTGATTTCTGAATGAGCAAGACGGATATAAAGATCCATTCCACCAGCAGGCAACTCCTGTGAATCAACTAAGCTCCCATTCCAAATCATGCAACCATAACCTAACCCATGAGCACAAGCTATACAAGAACATATCCGCAAACAAGTCCTTAAACACTCTGGTTCACTAGCTTCTGATCTTATTGCAAAGTCAGGCAGCTTCATTCTCCTTAGCCTTGTAAACCCATCAGCACTTCCGTTATTGTTCTGTCTCTCACACTGCAACGGTGTCCTTCTTATGCATCCACCACTCCAGTTTCCAGTGTTCCACTCTATGAGGCTCCTTGGCGTAAACCCTTTGATGCAAGAACACGGCGGGGTCTTCCGTGGGTTGCAAGTAGTGAACGGACCACATCTTCTGTAGATATCACACTCGCTTGCTGGAACTTGTAACCCCACCGTCCAGTTTCTCCTAGCTTCACTCCAGTCCCTCCTGATCACAGATCCTCTGTAGTCCATGTACAAGTATCTCAAAGTGGAGTCATTAGCATACGACATGGTGACTGATCCATTGGTGTCATCGTTAACCGTGAATCTGAAAAGGAATATGACTCCTGGTTCCACATCTGGTAGACCATTAAACATCTGGCCGTTCCAAGGACCACTGCGCCACACGGTAGCGTTATTATCATCCTTGTTCATGATGAATAGCTCAGGATACGCAGCGAGAACGAGTGCAGCGGTGTAGCTCCCTGGAGAAGGATCCGAAGGGCTTTTCCATGAAGTTATCGTGATGTTCTCTCCTGAGGCTCTTGCGTTTGTCCCGACAACCATGTTCGGTAACCAAGAATCAGTAGGGTCAGTGCCGTGCAAAGGCTATTAGGGGCCTGAGGCAAAAATGATTTAATTTATCTCAAACAATAGTATTATTATTTTATTATGAACCAGAAATAACTTTTAAATGATTTTGACATTATGTTTAAGAAAAAATTAATCTTATGAAGATTAACTGTAAATGATATATTTTGGCTACTACTGAAAATTTATAAATATAAACTCAAACTCTATATGGAAAAAGTATTTTGACATATAAAATAAAAAGAAAAATAAATTAATGTCCACAACAACTAAACAGAAATGATTTTATTATTAAAAATATTAAAGCTAGTATGTTTTTCATTGATCATATTATCATTTTGATTGTATTATTATTTATGAATATGGGGGCCCCAAATTGTATTGATATGAGAGGGGCCTGAGGCCAATGCCTTAAAAATAACAAGGTGAGCACGGCTCTGAGTAGGGTGCCTGAAACTCTCCCAGAGAGTCGTTTCGCTGTTGTCATCTTTCAGCACGAGGTTCCCTGTATCCATAAGCTCAGCGACGACAGTAGAGTTGGAACGGGCTTGAGTAGAGATGTTGGTTGACCATAGGACACGTCTCTGGCCATCCATGACAACGAGGTTTCCATCTTCCGACACAGAGATAGCTCCAGAGGAGTCGTTGATGGGGGTATCTTTATTAGCAACCCATATCACAGTTTGTACAGGAATGTTGTTGTACCATATACCCGCGTACCGGCTTGTGGAGTTAACAGGGGTGAAGAAACCGAACCGGAACGTGCCAAGGCTGGAAACGATCGTGTCAGAGTCACTGAGGTTTCCGGAGAAGAAAGCACTTTCCTGAGCAAGACAGACACTTGACAGCAAGAAAGCGAGTGCAAGAACTAAAGGACTCATGCTCTCTTTGGATAATAACTTTGCTTTTCTCAATATCTTTACTAAAACGGAACCAAACAAAACAGAGCTAAATATGGTAAGATTCTAGCACTGAACGTAGCATTTAAGAAGCATAGAGTTTTGAGTTAAAAATGCGTTGTGATGGTGTCATGAGCATTAAATTATCAGGAGACAAGTCCAAATATTGTTACGGCGAAGGGATCAAGTCAAGTGGCACTGTTCTAATTCTAAAGATAATTATTCTAGATGCATAATTATAATCTTTTTCTATTAACGGCGGTCTTCGTACGTTTGACTGACCATATTGGCACATCCTTTGCGACTTTTTTCACCTGTGAGAGTCATTTCATCTTCTTTTAGTAATCGACTAAACGTCACTGCCTGTTAGGTGTCGATCAATGAGACGATAATGCCAGCTTTGTTGTTAATAATTCTCTATTTAATTACGTATCCTCTCACTGATTGACAATGTGTGGTTTTTGAAAACGCCTGCTTTTTTTCTTCTTTTCAACTGGAGTTTATTAAGTGGGATAAAGCCCAACAGGGACCAAGCCCAACAAACACTACAGAGAGAGGGCCTAACAAACAGTAACTGAAGGGCCGAAAGACAAACGGTCCCAACTATATGAATTTTCAAAATTTTGGTGGTCCCAAGTTCATGGTCTATTGGTTGCGCGAAATTTGGATTAGTTTGGATCCGGTTATCTACTGATTCAAGGGTTATTGATTTTTTTTTTGAGACATTGAAAATTGGTTTAGTAACTGATTTAATGAATGGTTCGGTTCGTTCCGTTTTTTTCTGCAACCTTGAGTTGGTTAGAGTACAAAGTTCATAAAAATGTCCCATGATAATAATAGCATATCACTGCTAAACAACGTAACTCCTTATCTCAAAGGAACAAATCTAAGTATTAGAGAACAGTTTGTGTTCTCGAACGTTACTGCAATGGCTTTGGAGGAGTTTAGCTTTTTTTTGACAAGGAACACCTAAAATCTTTGTTGAAATGTAGATTTGGCTTCGTGTGAAGTCTACAACTTACCACAAAAAAAAATCTTGAAATCAGGTACACACAGAAAGTCTCTTTGATTGGCTGTTACTATTTTATTATTCACCACAAATTTGAAAATCTTGTGTAGTTAGTCAAACATTCTATGCATTGTTGTATTCATTTGAATTTTGATTGATCCACTTGTAGTTAACTAACTGGTTACCGTCGTTTATCATTGAAATATAAGTGATCAGATGATCATGACTGGGTCTAAATCCGTACACTTAACGGCAAATTATCATATGTTTCGTAGGAGTCAAGTAACATACATCATTTTAGGGCTCTGTTTTTCGTTGAAATTGTAAATAAATGTCTTCTAACTTTTTTTTTAATCAGTTGAAACATTCAAAGTACAGTATTGTACTTAATCCACTTGGATCTTTTTAGGCACTCATGCACCCACCAAGAATTAAAAAAAATTGAAAAGAATAAAGTCAACATTATGTGATATAGGCAGCCAGAGGCGTGTGGCTTCTTTGGTCAATTTTGGATGCTTGAATTAAAGTAGTTTGAATATCAAACCAACAACTATTAGGTTTCATTCATATTCATATTCATATTCATATGAAAAAATAATAAGTTTTGTATTTATACATTGAAGTCTCTGGAGGAAGATCTCTTGCAGACACCACACAAAGATGAGTAGTACCTTTTACTTTCCATGCTTGCTTTTGTTAACCTTGTTCTGGACTTATGGCTCTGCAGATATAACCACATCTACTCCTTTGTCTATAAGACAAACTCTGAGCTCTCCAGATGGATCCTTTGAGCTAGGATTCTTCAGTCCTAACACCTCTCAGAACCATCAGTATCTTGGAATCTGGTTCAAGAGAGTCACTCCTCGTGTCTACGTTTGGGTAGCTAACAGAGAGAATCCAGTAACTAGCCTCACCGCAAATCTCACAATCAGCAGTAATGGAACTCTCATCTTGCTCGATGAGAAACAAGCACTTCTCTGGTCATCTGGAGAAGAATCTCTCCTCACATCTAATCAGTGTCATGCAGAGCTTTCGAACTCTGGAAACCTTGTGGTCGTAGATAACGTTACTGGAACATATCTATGGCAAAGCTTTGACCATCTTACAGACACTATGCTTCCTCTGTCTTCTCTTATGTATGATATACCTAACAACACGAGGCGTGTGTTGACTTCTTGGAGAAGCAACACAGATCCATCTCCTGGCGAGTTTCTAGCGGAGCTTACTCCTGAAGTTCCACCACAAGGACTTGTGTGGAAAGGCTCATCACCTTACTGGAGAAGCGGGCCCTGGGCGGAGACAAGGTTCTCAGGGATACCAGAGATGGATGAAACGTATGTGAATCCATTAACAATGGTCCAAGATGTGGTCAACGGCACAGGAGTTTTGACTTTCTGTGCGTTGAGAAACTTTGATGTGTCATACATAAAGCTAACACCAGATGGGTCGTTGGATATACACCGTAGCAACGGTGGCACCACTGGTTGGATCAAGCATTTTGAAGGTCCTAGAAGCTCATGTGATCTGTACGGTACATGTGGACCTAATGGCTTGTGTATCAGGTCCACTAATAGTACTCCAACGTGTGAATGCTTGAAAGGGTTTGTGCCAAAGTCAGATGATGAGTGGAATAGTGGGAACTGGACTCGCGGGTGTGTGAGAAGAACAGAGTTATCATCGTGCCAGGGAAAAGATACATCAGATGGATTCTACCGTGTTGCTAATATGAAGCCTCCGGATTCTTATGAGTTGGTAAGCTTTGGTGATGCTGAAGAGTGCCGTAAAGGATGTCTTAGCAACTGTTCTTGCTTGGCCTTTTCCTATATCAAAGGAATTGGATGCTTGGTGTGGAACAAGGAGCTCTTGGACATGGTTCAGTTTAGTGAAGAAGGAGAGTTTCTTTTCATCCGTCTTGCACGTTCTGAGTTAGGTGAGGCTTATAGACAACACAAATCTTATTTCTTCTGTTTATTTTTTCAATAGCAATATGGTTTATAGTTTAGTTTCTTGGTGATTCTCTCAGCTGGAAGCAAGCGAATCAAAATCGTAGTTGTTAGTGCTATCAGCCTATGCATGTTTATAATCTTGGGGCTTGCAGCATTTTGGTGTTGGAGATACAGACTGAAACAAAATGGTGAGACTCCAAAACTTTATTTCTTGAAGCTCCTCTGTTTTTGAGTTTTGGAACCAATCATCAAATGCTGGAAACTTAAGTACTAATACATGGATGGATACTTGTAACTCGTAGGTGAAGCTCGTGTAGCCATGGAGACTTCAGAAGATTCTTGGAAGAGTAGTTTGAAGTTACAAGATGTCTCAGGTTTAAATTTCTTTGAGATGCATACCATACAAACTGCAACTGATAATTTCAGCATCTCAAATAAACTCGGTCAAGGTGGATTTGGAACAGTTTATAAGGTATAAAATAAACTCTATTATTACTGTCTTTCTTGTTCACTAGATGAGACTCTCTTTATGCTTATAGGGGAAGCTAGAAGATGGAAAAGAGATAGCTATAAAACGTCTTTCTAGTACCTCAGTAGAAGGCACAGAAGAGTTCATGAATGAATTAAAACTCATCTCAAAACTACAACATAGAAACTTGGTCAGACTTTTAGGATATTGCATTGAAGGTGAAGAGAAGCTATTGGTTTATGAGTTCATGGTGAACAAAAGCCTCGACACTTTTCTCTTTGGTGAGCCTCTACTTCTTCATGTGTGCATCTGCTTTTGTCATTGTTTCTTCTGAGGCTTACATGATAATCTTATAGATTTGAAGAAGAAGCTGGAGATTGATTGGCCTAAGAGGTTCAATATCATTCAAGGTATTGCTCGTGGACTTGTTTATCTCCACCGTGACTCATTCCTCAGAGTTGTACACCGCGATCTTAAGGCCAGCAACATTCTCTTGGATGAGAAGATGAATCCAAAGATATCAGATTTTGGATTGGCGAGGATGTTTCAAGGAACTCAGAATCAAGACAGCACTGGCAGAGTATTTGGAACGTTGTAAGAATCACTCCTCTCGTCTCATGTTGAAATCAAAGTTTCACTTCTTTTTATTCTAAAATCATTATTGTATTGGAACAGGGGATACATGTCTCCTGAGTATGCATGGACAGGAACATTCTCTGAGAAGTCTGACATTTATAGCTTTGGAGTTTTGATGCTGGAGATCATCAGTGGAAAAGAGATATCAAGCTTTAGCTATGGAAAAGAAAATAAGAACCTTCTTGCACACGTAAGAAACACAGAACAATCTCATTACAATCAAGTTGAGACAAATCTTGGTCTCCTAATGTTTATGGTTTGTTTACATTGTAACAGGCATGGGAATCATGGAGTGAAACAGGAGGAGTAGAACTACTTGATCAAGACATTGCTGATTCTGAGTCAGATTCAGTTGAAGCAGTGATGAGATGTGTTCAGATAAGTTTGTTATGTGTTCAGCACCAAGCAATGGACAGACCGAACATCAAACAAGTTGTGACAATGCTTACATCTAAAATGGATCTTCCAAAGCCTAAGCAACCAATGTTTGTTTTGGATACAAGTGACGAGGATTCTGGGTCTAAGTCTAACGATGATAAGGATTTGTTCTCTGATGATGAAAACAATCCTGTTCAAGAGTAACCAGAATCCCCTAATTAAGTATTGAACCGATTCCTATATATATGGTTCAGTGTGGATCCAGAATGTAACTGAAATTGTTTTTTCGCAAGGGAAATAACATCATACTATATTTAAAGTACCATAAATATTATATTGTAAATTAATAGCAAATAAAAGAGCACTTTGAAGATATTAAATAATTATATATGTACACTCAAAAACTTAACCAAAAATGTTTAACCAATATTTAACCAAAACCCATTCAAAAGGGAGGGTCAAAACATAGGCCTAGGTAAGTATAGCCTATAGGGTAGAAACTATCACGATTAATAAGTGCCAGTTTCTTTGTTTTTTTTTAATGGTCAATATATGGCTCGGCAAGTTCTTTTTAATATATTTTAGATAGTTTGTTTGAATAGTATTTTACTGTTGTCCAAAAAAAGAGAATTGTATTTTACTGACTTTTTAGATATTTTAGAATGCTTTGTGTATTTTTGATTTTCTAATAGTGAATTAAGATATTGGTTATTTTCTATATCTGAACCAAAATCTAAAAGAATCAAACTGAATCCTATCTAAATTGAAAAAAATATTCTACGGACATGAACATCTAACTTAATTAAACAAACTAGGGTAGATCTATTCTACGGGAGGAAAGTAAGGGAAAAAAATAATATCTAATATAGTATTTTTCAAAATTGTTTTTTTTGAAAATTATTTTAAATATATTATTATTCGTTTTTGTTATCTTTATTTCCATTTTTAATTTTTATGATATATAATTTGACTTTTATAGTTACTTTAAAAAAATTTACTTTTAATTGAAAAAAATGCTATAAAAACAATTCCTGTCTTGCTTTCTAGTTTAATCTAAACTTCAGTCATGGATTAGTGTATCCAGGAATCAGAACCAGTCGATGAGAAGTTAAGAGGCTTGCCGCGTGGTGGCAAACAGATAGTAGCTCTATTTAAATTTCGACGGCACGTCCCCCTGCCCCAGTCAGCTTCTTATTAAAATGCTTGTGGTGGCCTCCTGGCGCCCTTCGTTTAACATTTGTTCTCTTATTTGTGAGCGAGAAACATAGCATAATGGTCTTATACTTACGTAACACATTAAAGACATGAGACTTTACTTTCTTATTTATCATTAAAAGTTAAAACATAGCATAATGGTCTTATACTTTCTTATTTATTAAAATCTGTTCTAGATAATTGTTTATATCGTAATTGGTTTATGGTATATAAGTTTATAATCACCATATGGTATTATGGTGTATAAGTTTTTTGTAATTTACAGCATTCAATTCATTTGCAACTATTTACATTTACAGAAAACTATATTTAATATGAATAAGATTTCGTAATTGTTTTTAGTTTAACTTCGAATAAATAGAATATTCTTAGAAAATTTTAAGACTTTTATAAGATAAGGAATATCGTTGCGATTTTTCAAATTTACTCGTCGTAAAAATCTATACATCTCTAAAACCTCCGCTCAAAATACCTTTTAACATATAAGAACTACTTGTGGTATGTTTTAGAATAGTATTTGATGTTTGTGTAACATTTTTCAGTTGTTTAGGTGAGGGGGGAGAAGAAAATTAATAGTCAAAATTAATACTAATAAACAAGAAATCATTACAAAAATATATTGTAGTCCCTTATGCAACGATAACTTACAGTGATGATGACTAATAGTGACAGGCTTTACCATAAAATGA
>NC_079514.1:4983084-5052503 GCF_000801105.2 Raphanus sativus
AGGTCAATTGCCGGTCCGCTATCTGGGTTTGCCACTTCTCACAAGGAAAATGACAGTCTCAGATTACTTACCATTGATGGAGAAGATCAAGACCAGGATGTGTAATTGGAATGGGAGATTTTTGTCATACGCAGGGAGACTCCAACTTCTTAAATCTGTCATCATGAGTTTGGCGAATTTCTGGTTTTCAGCGTTTAGACTTCCTCGGCAATGCATAAATGGGATTGAGAAATTATGTGCAGCATTCTTATGGTCAGGGCCTGAGTTGAATACGAGAAAATCTAAAGTTAGCTGGAAGGAAGTATGTAAGAAGAAGGAAGAAGGTGGTTTGGGGTTAAGGGATTTGAAGGAAGTAAATGAAGTATCCTGTCTCAAATTGATATGGAGAATTCTATCTGGACAGAATTCATTATGGGTGCAATGGATTCAGAAGAATTTGATCCGCAAAGGTTCTTTCTGGTCTGTTAAGGAGAACTCAACAATAGGTTCTTGGATGTGGAAGAAAATACTTAAGACAAGAGATGCTGCTAAGGAGTTTCATCGTGTAGAAGTTAAAAATGGAGAGTCTACCTCCTTCTGGTATGATCATTGGTGTACAATGGGGCGCTTAAAAGACTTGTTGGGAGAAAGAAGTTATATTGATATGGGTATACCAGAAACTTGGACAGTAGCAGAAGTAATACAGAAGCATAGGAGGAGAAGGCATCGTGTGGTAATTTTGAATTTAGTGGAGGAAGAAATTGAGAAACTGAAATCTAGAAGGTTGAAGTGTATGGATGTTGCAGTATGGAAAAACAGAGAAGAGAGATACAAACCAAATTTCTCATCAAAGAGTACTTGGCTGCTTGTTCGAAAGGAACACATATTGCAACGATGGAGTAAGTGTGTTTGGTTTAAGCATGCCACGCCTAAGTATTCTTTTCATGCCTGGACAGCGATGCTTGATAGACTATCAACATGTGATCGTATGCTGAAGTGGAATCAAGCCATTGATCCTATATGCGTCTTGTGCAAGCAGGAAGGGGAGACAAGAAACCACTTGTTCTTCTCTTGTGCTTATTCAAGTTACATATGGCAGAAGTTGATTGGAGGGTTGCTTGGTACAAGATACACGGAGCGTTGGGAGGATATTATTGAGATAATGCTTGATCTTAGACAGGACCGGGTTAAGCTTTTCCTGATAAGATATGCATTTCAGGCAGCAATTCATTCGATCTGGCGAGAGAGGAATTATAGAAGACATGGTGATAAACAGATTCCGCATATGCTGTTGGCTAAAGTGATTGACAAGAATGTGAGAAATAGACTGTCTACTATTCAGCGTCAAGGAGACAAGAAAATGGAGAAGGGATTACAAGTGTGGTTTGGAACTAGATAAAATTTACGTTGTAGTTTTTATTTTTCATTAAGCTTCCTGTTACACTTGATGTACAAACGTTTTTTTGGATGAATAAAATTTTACATTTATTCAAAAAAAAAAAAAAAAAAAAAAAAGTTCAGAATAAGTTTATATAATTGACTTATCATATCTATGCAACTATAATATTTGGTTATTAATGTTTTTCAGCAAGTATAATTATTAAAATGTTTTAAGCTACTAGCTAGATTAATAAATTATACTCGAATAATTTATACTCGAATAATTTATACAACTATCTTTGGAAATTACTCCCAAAGAGGTTATCTATTTGTAAAATTATTAGAAATCTTAATAATGTTTTCTCTGTATGTACATATGAATTCCTAAAACCATGTATATTGACGGATTTCTTTTTAAAATATCGTATTAGTTGATGAGTTTTGAAAAGAAAAAGACATTTAGATTTCCCTATATATTAGAAAAAGGAGAAAATATCACATGGATGATTCGATGAAGATGTGGAAACACAAGGAGCAAATATTCACAAATCTCAGCGAGAGAGAGAGGATGAAAAAATACAAACAATAGATAACGACAATATCTATAGTATACTGTATAAGAGATTCGTATATTGGATGTTTACGATATAAACTCTGTGTTGTATGATACATATACAAAAAAGCCAGCCATAGACTGAAAGAAAAACGAGGAAGAGTTTTTTATAAACCAAACTATTTTTTACCAAAACATCCTAAGTTGTTTCCAAGTTCATTTGGAGGAGAGGGACGTCGTGTACGTGCCTGAAGAGTATCTCCATATGAATCTGATCTAGTTACTATATATACAAACTAATGAAACTCTAAAGTACACAAATCCAGTAAACCTCCCCAAATTATTTTGGACCTAGTTTAGATAGGGCAATCCAAACAACTGAGATTTATGGTTTCAGAGTTTGTATCAATCTATCAAGCTCTTTTCTTTGGATGTTGTTCTTCAGAAAGCTTTTGCTTCTGTGAGTGAGTACTAGTAACAAATACCATACCAATGAAGAAATAGACGTCGAAGTTTTAATTTCACAAGATATATGTACATCGACTCTTTTGACACTTACATGAAAAATAACAAAAAAAAAGACGAGAAAAAAAAAACTAAGAAGCATAAATAGGAAAAGGAGGCTTACAATCTTTATTTTTTCTTCTTCTCTGTTCGTTACATCTTCGCATATATTACACACACAAAAAGAATTAAACTTACAGAAGCCTACCCATAGAAGAAAACTCTCTGTCTGCCCTTCTCCACAAGAAGCTCCCCCAAAAAAAAAACGAGCCATTTTTCAACCCTTTTACTTTTCTTGCGAAAAGAAGAAGTGGTTTCCTGTTTACGCCACTTTTTGATCTTTCTCTGGCGAGAAAACACAGACGGAACAAGACAAGGAGACAGAGAGTGTAGAGAACTTAGTTGGAAAGATTCTCAGTTTTGGAGATTGTTGTTGTTAATGCTGTGTCAACTTCCGTTAACAGTTTCCGGAGTTGGTTCCCGGGCGTCATCTTCTTCACTTCCTCTTTTGACCATATGAATATTCTCTTCACCATGTTGCAGAACTCCCTGTTACCACAAAATTAAGCCATTTTCAGAT
Source organism: Raphanus sativus (assembly GCF_000801105.2). Classification (NCBI taxonomy): domain Eukaryota; kingdom Viridiplantae; phylum Streptophyta; class Magnoliopsida; order Brassicales; family Brassicaceae; genus Raphanus; species Raphanus sativus. The sequence continues at coordinate 4,986,081 of NC_079514.1, forward strand.
ATGATTTTTCTTTTTTCTTAAATAAGAGGGGTAGTCACTTACGGCCATGGGTCATCACCGACAAGCATCATATCTCCCTCATCATCTGTGAACACTATTTCCCATTGATTCCGACTCTTCAGCTCGCCTTCTATGTCAAACAGCTTCTCAAGGTCGTCTATAAGCTCACTGTACCCATTTAGTACTGTTAAATCCACAGCCCTGCCCACCGGTACGCCTTGCATTTGCACCTGTGTTGTTCATATGAATATCTAGATTATGTAAAAAAAAAAAGAGGACGTATGTGTTTTATTTATATGTGCATCAAAAAAAGTGTCCATGACATTACCTTGGTCCGGCTTCTTGTAGAACTGTTTTCCTTGCTTTGTACCTCTTTCGATGATGCCTGAGCAGGTTCCTGCTTTTTCTCCTCTGATAGCTTTGAAACCTCTGATTTTGGGTCTGAGTTGCTGTCTGGAGCTGGTTTGGTTATGTTTATTGGTTGCATGAGTGCAGCTTTCTCCTCGGGAGCTGGTACAGAGGAACTCAGCAGATCGACTCCAAATAATCTATAACTAGCGGTGGTAGTCTCGGGTTTCTTCTGCTCAACTGGGAAAATCATTTGGTCGTTCAGCGTTGTATTTCTCGACAAATTGGACGCAGAGTAAGGGCTAATTGGCCAATCAGATTTCTTAGCATCCTCAGTTGCATCACGATAACATTGCTGAGGAGGATTCCTTTGTGAGGTGATGCAAGATTGTGCCAATTCATGGGATTGCGCCAATGCAGAGCTCCAAAGGTTTGAAGCTGTCTTGCCTACATCTAAAGACATGATGTGTGAGTGAGATATGTAGCTATAGGAAGTTTCAGAGAAACTGACGATTAGATTGTGCCTTACCAAGTGCAGATACTTCACTAAAGTGACGGGGCCTTTTGTTCTTTGGCATAACTGATTGGGAAACATTTTCTGAAGATACAAACGGCTCGATCTCCCATGGTGAAACCTTATCGGGTCTTGAAATCGATGCAGGCTCATCCCAGTGAACCTACACAAAAATGTAGCAGACTGGTTGAGTTTTTTTTTTTTTTTCGCTTTAGAAACATTTAAAGAAGCATGTATACAAGGGGTAAGAGTTTTACTTCTAGGCGTCGCCAATTTGAGTCTTTCCAGTGAGTGGAGCAGTCTTTAACACCAACAACCGTGCCAGAATATCTTCGTAAAGAAAGATAAGTGTTTAGAGAACAGCTTTGGGGACACAGAACTTGCAGGGCACAAAACAAACAAAGAAAGAAAAAAAATTTAGACTACCTTCTTTCAGGGGAATCCTCTCCCTCAAACCTCATCTTAAATCTCATCCCTACAGAGAACTTATTGTTCATGGATTCCAGATATTTGTTCAAGCTTATGATGAATTGGCTTGTCCTGCTCAGAACCAAGACTAAATCAATAAGGCAAGAGTCTCGAAGAAACTGACTCAACATGTTCAACGTAGAGTGAATAATTGTATACCTTGGTTTATAGTAAACGGTGAACATTGATTTGGTTTGAGTAGCATGACATGCAGTAGCAAGCACTCCCAGATGCATGCTGTGACTTGATATGACGGATGAAGGCATATTGATCTGTTGACGATTAGCACGTCTGACTCCAACCCGCAACTCTCCATTCTCCCCTCTGGACAATACAATATAGTTTTAAAGATTCAAAATCCACATGTGGAAAAATCAAAAGAAAAGAAAAAAGCAACATAGCAGAGTGAAGTTATACCTCAGGAACACAAAGGTGTCCCCAGCTACCAATCTCTTTGCTGTAACAAAGGTGCTCCACCCTGTGGTCAAAAGATGCCTCCGTGGTTGACCTGTACAATAATAGGTTTCAAGTAAAAACAAGATCAGTAATCACAAAACCTTGTTCCTCACATTTTAACTTTTGTCAATAGTAATTAATTCATCACCTCTAAAAATATGCTTGAATTTCCACTGATAGCCGTGCACATCTTCGGCTACTAACTCCTGAGTCGGAGTTTGCTGAGTCATATCCTAAAGGAAGACAACAAAATGAGATCGACGTTGGAATGCTGAAATCTAAATCCAATGCGAAGCCCGGAACAAATCAGAAAGAGTTGTGTCGTAATTACCAGCGGGGGAAGGCACTCGGTAGCATGTTTCCTAAGGACAGAGAAGCCACCATGGGTGCTTGTATCGGAGGCAGTCAAAACCTTGCTGAAAGAGTGAACCTTTGGCCTATGGGACTCAGGAGGAGGAAGATCAGGACTCATAGGTTCATCAACCTGATGCAGTTTATAAATTAGCACTCCTGGGTTTGAGAGAGAAGGAGGTGAAACAAATTAAAAGAAAATGAGTGACTCACTGTTTCTTCAGGCATCAACATGATCTGGGCATATACCTCATCCGTATCTTTCTCCGCCTAACAACAACAAGAACAAGTGATTAGGAGTCAAAACTTCCATTTTAACTCAAACAAGATCCGATGGATGATCTAAGTCAACAACAAGTGACAAATGGATGATCTAAGACAACTCAAAAAGCCCCAAGACATCTAAGTCAACTCAGCAGGCCCCCAACATATATATTCCACACAAAAGGCTAACCAATCAATTTATACTCTACGACTTGGTCAACTGAATCTGATGTGTAATCAGACGCCAAAGAGAATCGTGGAAAAAAAACAAACCTGAAGACGAACGTCCATAACTCTGCAGAGGATCTTAGGAGGAAGATCGAAAAGCGGTTTCGTCGGTTTCACCGCATTCAAATCCTGTTCCGTTGACGCTTCCAGCTGAAACAAACAAATCAAAAAAAATTTAAAAATCAAATATTATCAGATTCAAACTTCCTCAAATCCGAAGCAGCGCTTACTTGTTCCATGTGACCTTGAGGAAAGTAAAACACTCTTTCCTCAGCTTGAGGAACATCCACCACAGGTCCAGCGCACAGCTTCCACAGCTCTCCGTACATATGCTCTCCTGTGTTTACCGCCAATTTCTCATTAAAAAACTTGCCGGAAAATAAAAAACCAAAAATCGGAAGTAACAACAACATACCTGTCGTCGTCATTAGCACTTAGCTTACTTAACCCGCCGCCTCAGCAAAAAACTCCAAATCCAAATTTAAGCTTCTCTTTCAATCACTTCACTCTTCTTCTTCTTCTCTCCGATCAGTTTGAAAGCAGTCCAGATTATATTTGACCTAAATGCGAATTTAATTGTCACGAGCCTTGGATTCCGTTTTTCTCTTTCTTACTCTCCCGCGAGATCTGAATCGTAACGCAACCAAATCTCTCTCTCTCTCTGTAACTGTAATCTCTTTCTTTCTTTCTCCCGCTAAGCCCGGTTTAATCGCCTCCCTCCCTTGTACCAAACAACCAACTCGCCGTTACGATTATATAAAAAAAAAAAGGGGAATCTTTCGGTCAGCTCAAGAACCCCGTTTAGGAAGCGCGTCTCTTATCTTATGTTTCGAGTTACGGACTCACACCTTCCTTGCTCCCTTTTTATCCCCGGTTCTCTCTGTCTCTCTACCCTACAAAAAAAAAAACATTTCTTTTTTTTTTAATTCATTTAAATATGTTTTACACTTTTGGATTCTTTTTTCATTAGAATATTTGTTATTATATTTTGTATAACCAACTGGAGATCTGTATATGAGAATGTGACATGTAACCTTGTTTGTATAGATGCTACAAATATTCAGTATTCCTTTTTTTGCACTAGACCGTTGATAAAAATAATTTACAATAAATATTTATCTTCCAAAAAAAGTTTGTTGACAATCTTCATCCTCCCTAATTATTTTTGTATCTAATTGGAAAATAATATCGATTTGACTGTAATTTTCAAAATAATTTCATGTTTCTAACCAAATAAAGGGTAAATTCTTCCATAAAAGATTTTATTATTATTGCTTTGGTACGTAATTAAAAAAAAAAGACTTTATAGTTTTATAATTATACCTACTTTTTACTTTCTGAACGTACTAAACAATTTCCGGTCGTGGATGAAGAATATTAATTACTGGATAAGTCATTAATGTGCTGTTGCCTGGATAAGTCATTAATGTGCTGTTGCCTTTTAGAGCTTGGTACGGAGTGTGCAGGCGCGTGCCCGTGCCGTTACGGTAACAAATGTCGATCAGGAAGAAGAGTTTTAAACCCGTCGTCGTTAAGATTCCGTCACTTTCGCCGTCTGCACCATCATCGTTACACCTCTTACTTTAGATAAATTACGTTTATGCCACTAAGATAGGAACAACCAGTCCTTAAACATGTGGGAAGTGTTTGGTCTCTTTTTACTTACGGTTTAACCAAATTACCCACCACACCGGTTTACGCGCATAATTTCCATTATCATATTTATAATCAATTTTATTTGTATTATTAATATTATGGTAATTTAAACATATTTGAAAGCCAAAGTTACAACAACAAAAAAAAATCATTTTCACGATATGGAGTTCGATCATTGACATGGTGAGGGTAGTGACGTTATATAATTAATAACTATGGACAATTATTTTGTTTTAAAAAGTTGTTATGGACAATAGATATGAATTCATATGATGTACTAGGTGATGTAAGTATGTAACATTAGATGATTAACTACCATTTAACTCCACTCTCTAATCAATAACTATGGATAATTCTTTTGTTTTTAAACTAGCCATGGACAATATATATGATGTATTAGATGATGTAAGGGTAATCAGCCGGTGAAAGAATCACCATATGAATCTAGAATCCAAAATATAGTTTTCTCTCTTTTCTTTTTACCCACCAATTTTTTTGTCTGGGTTAATTGTTTTTCAAGTGTTTTATATTGTGATATCAATAGATATGTGTCAGATAACTTTATTTTTCATATACTTGCACCATCTCTAGTATCGACGATAGATGATTAACTACCATCTAACTCCACTGTCAATCCAATAACTATGGACAGTTCTTTTGTTTCAAAAATAGGTATGGACAATATATACGATGTAATAGATGATGTAAGGGTAATCAGCCGATGCAAGAATCACCTAAATGAATCCATAAATAGTTTTTTATCCTTTCTTTTTACCCACCAATTTTTTGTCTGGATTAGTTGTATATTCAAGTGTTTATATTGTAAACTAAACTAGATTTTGACCCGCGCTTTTGAAGCGCGGAATATTCTACGATAAAAAATTTGACTAATAATTTAACAAATATTTTGGTAATTTTTAAAGAGTGTGTATTTAAAATATTTTTGTATTTAAATCAGTATTTTTAAATTCAACCCGATTGTGATTATATCGGTTAATCCGGAGATCTGACAATTCAATTTATGTTTTTAAAATATTCATATTAAAAATCACTAAAACCCGAGACTAACCGATTGAATTGATGGATGACCGATATGTAATCTAATTGGATTTAAATTGTAATAGTTTCATAATTTGTAATCTTATAATCGAAATTTTAAAGTTCACTATTTTGCAATTTATAAAATTATGACGTTTCTACAAAAGTTTAAAGAGAAAATGATAGATATAAAATAACTAAGATTAATTATTGTATTATTTGGAAACAATGATAGTAGTATAAAAAATATATTGTTTGGAAACATTGATAGTAGTATAAAGAAATAAGTATATTGTTTGGAAACATTGATAGTATATAAAGAAATAAGTATATTGTTTGGAAACATGGATAGTAGTATAAAGAAAGGAACATTAGTGATTTAATGTATGTTTAACTATAAAGTATAAAGGTGTATTTAATTTAAAAACTTACAAAATAAATGTTAGGTCCAACAAAATGTTTCTGTTTTAATAAGATAGATTAAAATATTCGGTGGATAACTTTATTTTCCAAACACTTGCACCATTTCAATTATTGTATAATTTTTATTGCATGGATTTTATATTAATATAATAAGTGTTCTTTAAATGATCAATAATTTATTTTTTCCAAAAACTAATAGTGATGTAGTCATTCATTTGGCGATGAATAATGCCAAGCCATATATAATAAGATGAAAATTAGAAAGAGGAAAGTCTATACTCCACAGTCCATCTTTTTATTCACCAATAAAATTTACTTACTTTATTGTTTAGTTCTGTTTTTCTTGTGTTTAAAATATAGTTAAATATGGCAGAAAACGTCATCTATGACGTATTTTGACAACTTCTGCTCCCTTTAAGGATATAAATATACAAGATGCCTTCAAACCCACCACCACCATCTCCGGATTTTCTCTTTCTCAGTTTAGACTATTTTTTATTCTATATTTTTATCATTAACTTGGTATCTTGTCCACGTATATGCTTAGAGCTTGTTCAAACGAATCTCAAATATTAGTAAGCAAATGTATAAAAATTATTAACAGATTTTCTCGGTCCTAATCGTACATTATAACATAACTCCCACAGTTTTGGTCTCAAATGAGCTCAATTTAATTACTGAGTTAGATTCAACTTTGGTAGTATTACAGATTTATTATTATTATTATTTTTTTGTACAGAATTATAGAATGCCCATCATTCATCTATTTGTATTAGTTGTTTCGGCTTTAACCCCATAGTTAACCGGTATAGTTTATCTTCAGTATAGTATTATTGTGCATTATTCAAAGCCTTGAAGATTTCAACTGATCATATGTTTTGTAGAGATTTTAGTAAATGACTTCTTTATTTTTGGCGATTTAATTTGCATATGCGGATATAAAGAAGTACACATCATTGTTGTTGTTTTTTTATTTTGTCTTCAAAATCATTAGCATTGACTTGGTGATTCATCGGTAAGAAGTTAATTTCTGGAATAACAAGTCAATGAATCTCCTAAGAGAAAAAGGGTAAGATTCCATATACTTCTTTGATGCTTTCAACTCCATTAAAGAAAAAAAAACACAAGTATCAGAAAACGACTGGTGTTTCCTCACAGAGAGCTGGAAACATGGAATATGCTCAAACGAGGAGTTCCATCCTAATCTGAGAATCAGGGAACAACCGAGCAGGAACAGAAAAATATGGCTTTTTAGATCTATAATTTAGCATATTTATATAAATGTTTGATTATTTTGCTACAGTTTGTTACTTGATGTGTTCAACATCCATTGTTAATTATTATGCTATTTCTTTTGCATGTCGAAGATTTGTGATTGAGAGTTTTTATTCAAAAATTACTACATTTTTAAATGTATCTTTTGAAACAATGTTTTTTCCTAAAATATGGATTTTTAACGTTGAGAGTATTTATTAATCTTGTGAATTAGGGCTGGACGTAAACCGAACCCGAAAATCCGAACCGATCCCGATCGATAAAAATGAATCTGAACCGATCCGAACCCAACATAAATACCGAACGAATCTTGTTTTATGGTATTTCGGGTTATGGGTATTATCTAAACCAAATCTGAATTTAAATGGATATCCGATAGAACCCGAAACATTCAAAACCCCAAAAAGATTTTATACCAAACATGATCTCAATTCCTAATATGTATCTAAAATACACTAAGATATATTGAACATCTAAATTATTATCTATTACATAAAGGTTGGTGGTTCTATAAGATGAAAGTTGATGGTTGAAAGTGGCCGTTGAAGTTTGAAGTTCTTATATTTTGGTTTCGTTTTCATTGAACAATATTTCTCATTTCATGAGAAATTGATTTTGGTTTTATGCTTTAATTTATTTGGTTTTATTCCTATCGATAAATATGTTTAATTTTTTTGTCTGATTTTGAATTATAAAATTTGATGTTCATTTTTTATTTTTGAATCGATTTTATTTATGTTGTTACAAAATATGTACAAATCAAGTATTTTAAAGTCAAAGAACCGATTTTACTTATGTCTTGAAGATTGGAGTTTGAAGTTCATGGTTGAAGGTTGACAATGGTGCTTACAGTTGAAGCTATAAATTTTGTTTGAACAAAACTTACCTTCACCTCCTAAGGTGAATATCTACATTCACCCACCAATAGGAATAAGTTAATTAAGATTTGAAACTAAGTTATTGGTGGGTGAATCTAGAGGTTCACCTTAGGGGGTGAAGCTAAGTTTTGTTCATTTTGTTTAAGTTTTTAATTTTTGATTTCATTAAATAATATATTTCTCATTTGGTTTTGATTTTGGGTTTAGGTTTCTTTGAATTCTCTCATTTGTTTTGTTTTATTTATATCAATAAAGATACTTGGCTTTCATTTCAAATTTACGTCATTTCATAGTTGTTTTACGAAATTGATGCTTTTACTTACTTATTTGTATTGTAAATTACTATTTATGTAGATTTGTATTGATTAAATTTAGTACAAACGATATACTCAAGAACCAAAAGTCCATTTGAAACCTAAACTGATAGTATTTCGGGTTATACCAATACCAAAATAATTTACCAAATTCGACCCGAACCGAAGAAGACTCAAACCGATCCCGAACCGAAGTTTTAAATTATTCGAATGCGGCTGGTTTTCGGTAACCATAAAAACCTGAACCAAATTAAAACAGAACCGACACCCGAATGGTACTCCGGTTGCCCAGCCCTATCGTGAATGATGTATATAAAAGTTATGAAAAATTATTATTCACAAAAAAAAAAATTTACAATTAAAATTTAATGTGTTTTTAATACATGTGAAAAATCTAAAATATGTATATTTTTGAAAGGGAGATAGTAAAACACAGACAAACTAAGCTCTTTCTCATTAAAAAAACAAAGACAAAACTGTATTTATCTAAATTGTGATTAATTCTTATTTTGGTCTTGAGTTCATTACAAATATCTTCAAATTCATAGCTATACTTGTGTTTGGGAGATCGGATTAGGGTTGTTCTCTGGCAGAAAGGCGTCCCTCCCTTTGGGAGCTCTAGGAGAAGTAGTGTTACAAGTTCCTCTGTATATATGGATTAGGTGCCCACGTGTTATTACTTTATTGAAAAATTTACATCTAGACACACATTTTGAGATTGCAATTACACCTTGAGACACATTTTGCTTTTGACACACTTTCTTCCTGTGATTTGTCTCTTCTACCCTTCTACTAAACAAACGACAAACTTCATTTTTTTCTAACTAAACCAAGCCTTTATTATTGGAAACTCCAATTACTCTCTTTGTTTCTCTCACCTGTTTTGATTTTGAAATCACTCTCTCAAATCCTTAAATCCCTAATTTTTCCTGCTTCTTCTTGTTCCCTGATTTTTTGTCACCTATTATTTTCTGGGTTGTATTGTTTTTATTATTGCTTTGTAGCATATTTCCTCAATTCTAAAATTCAGATATGTACTTAATTGACGGAAGAGACAAGGTCTGGGGCGAGACAGCCTTCGCGGTTCTTCTGGTCTTATTCCCCTCTTGAATTTGGAGTCATTCTTGGCTAGTGACTATAGTGGATGAATACATTTTTTAGGGTTTCTGTCAGCGAAGCTAAAGGCTGCAGTGAAATTGATTGGGGGTGGATGAGGGCTTGAAGGATGATTGTCTGATGATGTCGTGGTTGTGGACATGGGAGTTATGGATGGACGAGGTGTGAAAAGAAGAGTTGTGGATGGATGAAGTATGAAAAGAGGAATTGTGGACAGAAGATTTGTGTACGTCAAATATAGCAGAAAAGAGGAGTTGTGGATGGATAAAGTATGAAAGGAAGAGCTGATTGGGGGTGGATGAGGACTCGAAGAATGATTGTCTGATGATGTCGTGGTTGTGGACATGGAAGTTATGGATGGACGAGATGTGAAAGAGGAGTTGTGGATGGATGGGGTATGAAAAGAAGAGTTGTGGACGTGAGATTTGTGTACGTGAGATATAGCAGAAAAGAGGAGTTGTGGATGGATAAGGTATGAAAGGAGGAGTTGTGGACATGGAATTTGTGTACTGGAGAAGATTTTTTTCTCATGATTGACGTGATATGATGATTGTTTGGATTTATTTTTTTTTAGTTATATGCCAAAGTTTGATGTCGGCAGACTTGTAATAGATCGTGGTCTTGTTAATTGTCGGTCTTTGCCATTTGCTTTTACTTTCAATTGAAGCCTTTGGATTGAAAGTACACACTTTAATCAAAAGGTTGTAAAGACATCATTTTATCAATAAATAAATATTTAAATGCAACTTAAAAAACAAATCAAACCGGTGTCTCATTTTGCAACACCAAACCAACGCTTTTCTCACCTTTCTCAAGAGAGGGTATTGATGTCATATCACATACTAGAAGACAAGAATAAGTGTCCCACAAGTTGAATGTGTCTCTTAGTGTAAACCAATCTCATAATGTGTCTCCTAGTGTAATCAACTCTACTTTATTCACCGTTTATCACCACCATTTTACATATAGATAAGACATAATATCACACAACAAAACTTAGAAAATCTTTTGTATTGTTAGAAATTTAACAAATGAATTATATATGTCCTACAACTACAAGTGGCCACGCAACAGAAATGGTATAGTAGGTTTAATACGTACCCCAAAGAGGACGATAGTGGGAAGGATAATTAGGGTTTAAACATCTATAAATAATTTGGCTTTATAGTCCGACATAAAATTGAAATTCTTTTATTATTATTTTGGGCTTAAAATTAAAATTCTATTATAGATAAAATGGTACAAAAGGAGAGAAATTACCAATCAACGTATGGTTTTGTGTGAATGATTGTCTGTACACTAGTCATTATTGCGCCACAATGGTTGGAAATAGAATTTTGTATAAGTAGTTTTATTGCTTGACACCTGTCATTTGTATAATGGACAGTACTTTATCTTATGTAGATGCTCGTGTGTGTGTTTATTTCTTATACTAATGTATTTGATCAAAGTGTCCCTTACCACCCTCTTAAGGGCCAAGGGTCACATTTCGCATTATTAGATGATTAAAATCTTACTTAATTTGATATTGAAATTGTAGTTGATCAAGTACTCTTCCCATTAGAAGTTTAGTAATTTATTTATTTATTTGAATTAAATGTTTAGTAGTAATAAACGAGGATTCAAAGATGCGTATAGAAAACCGGAATAAGATATAGTAAACAATAGGTTACTAAGTTTTATACGTGTGAACAACAACACTGTATCGATAGCTACGTTTAGCTATGCAATAATTTTACGAATTAAATACATTGTTTTTCTGCACACGTTAGCGGAACATGGAAATAATTTTGAATTAAGATTTTAAAACTTAGCATATAAATGTAAGGAATAAAGTCAAATAAAAGGAATAAAGAGAGGAAATAGCAAAAGATACATAGTACTATGATTGGCTGGACAAAGATAGAGTTTGCGCACCCATGTGGAGACCAACTATTTGAATGTTTCATGGCCTAATTTATTTTTATGTTTTTGACATCAAGTTTCATGGCCTAATATACATCTACACATTTGTTATTATATAGTATATGGTACACTCTAATAGCAATGAGCAATTTAGTTCATGTTGCATGCCTACTATGAAATGAATGACAAATAATGAAATGATATAACAGTTTACATGAAATTTAAGTTGACCACTAAGTTTTTACTTTTATAAGGAAGGTTCTCTCTTTTTATAGAACAACATCTAGATTGGGGAAAAAAACATCTAGATTGGGGATTGTTCTATATTTTTCTGTGTTTCCAAACTCTGGTCTTTTCATCACAAAAGAAACATTTTTTTGTCAGCAGAAACATCTTAAACACATTCCCAGCATGATATCATGGACCTGAACTAGAGAACATTATATACCACAATTTAAGTTGTTAGAGGCCATATATACATACGGACATACCAGTGCCACATATCAGATATAGCTTATTTACAAAAACAATAGGTTTAATTAGCTACACTAGCCAGATATCTTGTTCCCAGGATTCATAGTTTTAATATGGATTTTAAGAAGAAATATAGGGGTTTAATACTTGAATTACAAGCTCTTTCATTCATTTATATTGTTAAGCATATTTTATGTTCTTTTTTTTTTGTAAAAACATATTTTATGTTCTTACATCAATAAATCAGGTCATCAAATCAGACAGTTAATTACTGGCTATTGTTTAAAAGGGGAAAAACTTAAAGCATACATGTGTAAAAATTTCGAACATGCTGGAAACTGAAGAAGCTTTTCCATTTGGATTCCACGTGAAAACTTCATAAGAAATTTTATTATTGGGAATAAACATCCAGTGTGAAATAAGACCGGACAATTTATCCGCTAAATTTAAATTTGTTATTAGTTTTTTTTTTGTCATTGATGCTATAGATTCAATTAAGATCCTGTAGATCAAGTAGGTAATTTTGAATCCATGTGAACAACAAAGAACGGTTGAAACTTCTCACTATGCGCAAGACTGTCCGCTCTTCTAGTTATTCGCTTTACTTCGATTTAAAAAATTAGGATATGTGTAAGTCTTTGAAGTAAAACAAATAATAAATCAATATTTATTAAATCGAAAGAAATCACAAATATTTAAAAATTTAGAGACAGATACCGATCCGTTCCGACTTTTATACAAATAGCTATTTGTATATTTATGATTAAATATAGAGTTTTAAATGTATAATATTATATAATTATTATCTAACATATACTCTATTAATTTTTGTAAGAGTTACTTATAAAAGTACTAACTTGAAATAGAATATAAAATCTTTATACAAAACTGCAATTTTTCTGAAAATATTTATTTATAAGAAAAATGATTAATTTAAAATTTATAAAACATATAGTTTCATTAATCGTTTACTTATATTTTTATTTTGTTAAATGATATTTCTAAAAAATAAATTGGTATTTTTTTTTAGATTTATTTGTATTGAACAAAGTGGATAAAATATCTGTAAATATCCATGAATTTTTGTAAATATTAAAAAAAATCAGATATCTAGAAAGTCGGATATCCGTATTTTTGTAAAATAAAACAAATAGAAAAATCAAATATCCGTGAAATAGAAGTAAATCACAAATACTAAAAATATGCTACTATTCGATCTGTGCCAAGTCTACTCCAACATGTATTTTACTGTTTGTTATATATTTAAATGTTGCATAAATTTAATTATTTATTGATGATGTAACATGATATATATGTACATCTGTTATTGACAGATTTAAAAACAAATTAAATATTTTATAGCCAAAATGAATCACCAACTGGTAAAAAAATCGAAAAGCGAGGGACCACTCTTTTTTATATTGATTCAAGCAAGCCGGATAAATAAACATATAGAGAGAAATGTTATTGGTCGTCGCTGTTATTATATTTATGTTTAGTAAACTAATCACTATATTGATTTATTGGACGGACTACAATACAAAAACTTCCGGAATAAGTGGGATCTTCGTTCCTCACCTTTTCCCCCCAAATGATGTTGACTTTATTTGACTTACTCTATGAGATTCTTCGTAGCCGTAGGATCTTTTGAGTAGTGTTTTCAGTCCGTCAGATTCGGAGATCCAAATCTTGGAATCCCATCGTCTTGGATCTATTTGCAATTATGCAACTCCATTGTACATGCCACCATCATTTTTATTGTTTTAACAATTTTGGTATTTAAAAAAAATATTTTTTTTTTTGATTAACCAGGGGGTGATCCAAAGGCTTTCTAGGCCCAAGACTAATCCTCCTGAGGCCGACGGCAACCCACGTATTCTTGCAATTTAACGCTAGCTCTGGTGGCCAAGCAGAATCAAACCCAGGGCGGAAACTCCAGCCGGAGCCCCTTTACCACTAGGCCAAAACAACTTGGTTGTTTAAAAAAAATATTATAAAAAAGTTGTTTGTATTTGGATCTCAAATCTAATTAACAAAGACAACTAAAACTAAACAAGATTGTTTATAACAATTCATCTCTTTTACGTTTTTCTCAAACTTTGTTTTACATCAAACGAAAATAGCAAATAAGATATCACAAATCAAAGTTTAACGTAAAATCTATATCTATGGACTTTTCTATTGATGATCTAATCCAGATTTTTTTTGCTGAATACACGCGGTTTAAAACTATAAAATTCTAGAGAAAATAAAGTTTTTCTGTTTTCCAATTATTAACAATAGAAATAACTTTATATTCCTAATTCTAAGGCTACAAGACTTGAATAGCAAGGCAGTGCTATTCCTAACCCTAACAACTCCTACACTAACTAAGAGAGCAAAGTAGTGAAAATCATGAGGCCGCTACTTAGCAGTATGACCCAACCGCTTTCTGGCCACATCGATCGCCCTTTATCCGTGAAAGAAATGCCCCGAAACGTCCAGAGTCTCCTTGAGAGCAACCGAATCCTTGCTAAGACCACAAAGAAAAGACTTATACAACAGAACTCCAAGCTCTTTGCTCTCTCTCAATCTTCTCTACGTCTAATCTGATATTAAGAAACAAGAAGACAGGTGATGTCAACTTTAATAACACATCTCAAATTCAAAAAAAAAAAAGAGTACTGACCTCAGTGCAATGTTTCCTCTGGCCAAGGACTCTACCCGTGAAACTACAAGAGTTTTCCATAGCTCTAGGTCTCTAAGTTCTTTTCCTGCTCAAAGTATTATTAAGATTCTCTCATAATAATAAATAAAAGAATAATAAATAAAAGAAATAAAACCCTAACTTACCGTTTTCTCTTTCCCCTCTATGAGTTCTCTGATTTAACCTTTGCTCTCTCCACAAGCATAAGCAGGGGTTCTCTTCATCTCCAAGCTAACCTCTGGTTGTTTCTCTTTCATTTCCTTTACAGAGTCCTCAAGAACCGATAGATTCATCTCAAACAACTTCACTTTATGCATCAACAACAATAAAACGTTATGCTTCTCCCAAACTTCATATTTCTTGTCTCCCACGTTATTAATAGTCTTCACAACATCTCTCTTCTTCTGACCGTCAGTTTCCTTTTCAGACAAATCTGTATTGTTTCTCATCTACTTCAAGGTCCAGTTCCATCACAGCTGGTGTACGGGGAAGAGTCTCTGACCCAACAAAAAGATCTTCAACCATTTGTTCAAGAGCATCAATGCCAAAGACCTCCACGACGCTCAGAGTACAGTAAAACTCAGACCCGTAGTGACTAGCTAAGTTGGAGAGCACAGCTGGGAGCCGGAATGTCTGGACCTGCTTAACGTTTGCAGCCACGAAGCTCCCAAATGGAGAGCACAGCTCGGTCGGGTAACTGGGACTCCCTGATAAGCTAAAATCTTTGAGGTTCGAAGAGTAGTGCTCAAGATTTGCAATCCTCACCGTGTCAACAAGCGTCTCCTCCGCGCGAGTTCGATCACGACATACTTGTTTGAGACAGAACAAGGGTATCTCAGACACTTATCATGATCTTTGCCAAGCACATTGCTAGCTCCTCTGGCTTCATGGCAGATGCTTAGTTATAACCAGTCCCATCTGGTCCTAACCTGTAATGAGTCGCATTCGCAAGCGGTGATGGCACCCCCGAGCCATTCACTGTTAAGACTTTTGTGTTCAAGATTGACATATTGGCGATCACGGGGTTCTAAGGTCTTGCGCGTTGTTCTTCCTTTCTGGTAGAACAACTTTGCAGATCAACAAAGCGTTGTTACAAAGAACATGCTCATAGCTAGACGTCTTGTAACTGGCTGTTTCTAAGGAAACAATAGTTGTTTTCTTTCACAGTTGCCTGAGGAGAGACAGAATGTCCAGAATTAGTGGAGTTTAGGTCCTTGGAGAGTGAGGCATCAGTGCAGTTCCCAATTCTGTCTAGAAAATAAACAGGTTTCTTCAGAGATTGATATGAAAACAAGATCACAATGAAGCATCCAAGATTTTAAAATGTTTGTTATTTATCTAAATTTTAATAATGCTAATGACAAAGACATACTTTAAACTTTCCTTGGTTAACATCTGAAGATGAAAACAACACCTCTCTCCTGTTTGGTTAAACATTAAAAGGAAAATCATTTTACCTCCTTGATTATGGCTATAGCCAAGCTTGGAGTACACCAAGAAGAGGAAGCACCATAGTAAGAGAACGAGAGAGATAGAACGCTTGAAAGAAGCTACAGCTTCTAGGATTTGTTTCAGCCTTTTTGGAATATCTGAAAAATTTCAAACCTGAAACCATTGTTCTCATTCAGGCATATCGTGGAACAATGTCCGTGCCTCGCCATTTCTTAGCAGAGCTCTGCTCTGTGCTCCTGTGTATACACACACAAATGGAGAGAGGAGAGGTCGTTTGTTTGGTTGTATGACTTGTATCTAGAGAACCAGAGAAGAGGGCAGGCATTGGTGTGTTGCTCTGTTGTGTCGTTTGAAAGAATAACCTAACATTTGGCCTTTGAGAAACCTATTTCTTCGGAAATTTTGAACTCACTTAACCGGTTCAATCTATTGTTAGCAAATTAAGAAAAGTATTTGACCGGTTTTTGTTTCTATCTTTTGACTATATAACAGTCCGAAACTTAAGAATCAAAAATGTTATAATGCAGGTCAAAGAATGTTGGTTTGATGTCTAACCGGAGTCACACTGAAGCACTGACATCGGAAGAGTGGTTAAGGAGAAGAAATGTGAACATATGAATAATCATATTTATGTTTTCAATAATTATTATATTTTAAATATTTTAAAATTTAGTTTAATATTTTTCCCATTACAGAATAGTAAAATATGTCCAAAATGACCAAAACTATCAAAAATCCTAAAGAGAAAAATCAAAAGTTGAGAGGTTACTTTTTTCAAATTTTCCCAAATATAAATACACTGGTTTGTTAGACTTGCATGAGTTTAAACTTTTAGATTTTGCTACTTTTGACTTACATGAGATTGTACTTTTAGATTTTGCTACTTTTTGACTTGCAAGAGATTGGAGTTTAACTTCGGTGTCAAATTGGACAGATGGAAAAGAAAAACAGAACTTGTAGAAACTGAAATAATGAAGACGACTTACAGGGAACTAAAAAGAATAAATATCAAAGATTCAAAGAGTAATTATGATCAAAATTAGTGATACACGGATTTCCCCACTTGCTTCTAAAATTTGGGTTTTTGATCAGCATTTTCATATTGTTTATAAGAATAAATAATGCAAGAAAAAAAACGAGAGTTAAGAGGAGCCTTTGGAAGAGTCGTAACCGTAAGGATTATTGCTGGCCCAGTTCCATAGATCCCTACACATATCTTCGATCCCATGCTTAGCCCTGCACTCATACCATACCAAACAAACATAATGACAATTACATTCGAACGTTGAGTGTGTGTATATCATCAACTCTGTTTATAACAGAAAAATGAACTCACTTCCAATTTAGCTCGCGTTCTGCTTTCTCTGTTGAGGCGTAAACAATTTCAGCGTCTCCAGGACGTCGCCCGGCCATCACCAACGGGATTTTCTAATCAAAAATAATAATAAAAAGAAGTTAAAGCCAATGATGCATGATAATCAGGTTTTAAAGGCCAATAAACAGCTCCTTTGGTTAGAGCATTGTTCTATTCACACAAAACCAATCAATGTTTTACCTTTCCGGATACCTTCTCAAAGGCAGCGACCATTTCTAGGACCGATGTTCCATTACCCGTTCCAAGGTTGTAAACCTCACAATCTGACCACATTTTCCAATAATTAAGCTTTGGATCCAGTGGCAAATCAATAAATTATAAGAGGAGACACAGATAAAGAGTTTAAAGATAATCCTTACTGATCTTGAGATCATCTAGCTTGCGTAGAGCAGCTATATGGCCATCTGCTAAATCAGTGACATGAATGTAATCTCTAACCTGAAACAAATATATAGAAAAGATAATGTTGTAAGATAAATCACTAATTTGTCTCACATACTTTACATTTCAACAAAACATGAGACTATAATGTAAATAACTAACAGTCAAAACGATTCTTGTCTACCAGAGACATTCAATAAGACATACACATACATACCCCTGTACCATCCTTTGTCTTGTAGTCGGTTCCAAATACGGTGAGATGAGGTCTCCGGCCAACCGCAACTTGTTGGATATAAGGCATGAGATTGTTTGGAACTCCAAGAGGATCTTCACCAATGTAGCCACTAGGATGTGCACCAACAGGGTTAAAGTATCTAAGCAATATGATCTTCCATTCAGGGTCAGAGCGATGTACATCCCGGCAAATCTCTTCAATAAAAAGCTTACACAATAACAACCAAAAGAAAACTCAGTCCAATTCATTTGACCTGATTATTACCACTACGACAAAGGGGTTGGCTTTGGTGAAATACTCAAGTTAAAGTACTACCTTAGTACGGCCATATGGGTTGGTTGCAGAAATTGGGGACTCCTCAGTGCAAGGAACCTCTTTTGGCCAGCCATAGACAGTAGCTGACGACGAAAACACAAGCTGGAAAACAGAGTAGCAAAAGCTAATCATGAGATCAAACAAATACAAAAGAAAGAGGGAATATATGTGGTGGAGAGGAAGAATGATTTACATTTTTGCAGCCGTTTTGAGACATAACCTCCAAAAGAGTAATAGTGCCAGCAATGTTATTATTATAATAGAGCAAAGGCTTCTCCACACTCTCACCTACAGCTTTAAGTCCAGCAAAGTGTATCACTGCATCAAACCTGTTAATAATAATAATCAAACCAATTATATGAACATACTAATCATTTGTAGTCTTATTATTCATCAAAAAGAAGATATTATTTATTTTCAATCATACTTAGTTTCTGAGAAAATCTTCTCAAGGGCAGGCCTGTCTCGGAGATCCACCTACAGGTGAGAAAACAAACACAAGAGTTTTAAGAGACTAAAATTGACCACCAAGACATTATGTATTTCAGAAATGGCAGGCGCAAATTTAAATAACATTTTAGGTATTAAAGCATGATAAAAAAATACAACAGAGTCGAAAGATATATAAATAAATATAGAACTTGGAATCATATAATACTATAGTACACTGTTTCACATGGCACTGATGCTTTATTCTGTTTTTTTTATTACACAGAAATATTAGCCACATGGTGTTAGGGACATAAAGTTAACAAGAACCCTGGAATCACACACCATCATCGAAAAATGACCTGTTTTCACAAAACTTCTATTGATAAAATTCTTGATGAACACGTTTCCTAAAACCTAACACGCAAGAAAAAAAATAATTCCAGGGACAGAGAGAAAGGGGACGAAAGAAACCTGGTGGAAGGAGAGGCGGTCTCCGTTTTGGCCGGCGAGTTTCTTAACGCGTTCGAGAGAAACAGCGGAGGAATTGTCGAGGTTGTCAACAACTACGGCGGAGTAACCACCGTTAAGCAGTTGAAGCACAGTATGGCTTCCGATGTAGCCAGAGCCGCCGGTGACCAGAATATTCTTTGCCATCGTACGTTAACAGAAAGTAATCTTAATTCAGACAAGTTATACAAAAGTTCGTGAGAGCGTTTGTATATTGGGATGGAGAGCAAAAGGGGCTTTTATAGAAGCGGTGATAGAGATATTTTGAGTTTTGACTGTATATTTACTTAAAGATTCATATACGTTTCTGGAGAGAAAAATGTGGCACGTGGCCGAATTTGATATCGGTGCGAATATACCGGATTTCTTTTAATTGCCTGAATTACCCTTTGACGTTATTGTTAACGGAAATGTTTTTTTTATTTGGAAATAAATGTAATTTATTAGATATGTTTTCATTTGGATTTGATACATTTAGGGCTTCACTAGGGATGTTAAAATGGTAAAACCCACCCCATTTAAATCCACCCCAGTTAAAACCTAGACCCTATTTAGAACTCATATCATTTATACCTATTTAAAAATAAATTTACTAGGGACACCTATTTAAAATCCGCAAAATTTATATGTATCCATTTAAATCCATTTAGATCCAGTTAAACTATTATTAATTTAATTTTTAATTATTTTAATTTTATACTCTCCTAACAAAAATTAAATGAAACAAATAAAAATTTTTAACTGATTTTTATTATATAAACGAAAATCAAATTGTCCTCGTAAAACCGTAAAATAATGTATTTCTGCTAAAACCGTAAAATTGAGTTTCCCGCCACAATCGTAAAAGTTAAGTTTTTCCGTCAAAACCATAAAATCGAGTTTTTCGCCAAAACTATAAAATCGAGTCTCCCATCAAAATCGTAAAACCGAGTTTTCATGCAAAAACCGCAAAATAGAGTTTCCCGCCAAAACTGTAAAATCGAATTTCCCGCCAAAACCGTAAAAATTGAGTTTTTCCGTCAAAACCGTAAAATCGAATTTTCCACCAAAACCACACAATCACATTTTTCACAAAAGATAATTAATAACTATATTAAGTTAAATGGATTAATAGGGTCCCAATATTTTTAATTAGAAAATTCATTTATTAAATGGGTCTTAACAAAACTAACACATTTAAAATCTATTAAACTAAATGGGTTTGAACGTGCATTTTTTTGAGAAACCCACTAAAAACTCACAAACAGAACCCATTTTAACATCTCTAGGCCTCTTGGGTTCAAACGCAGTGGTTGCGGATGCGGGTGCGAGAGTTTGTGGTTTCAAGCGTTATTTAGCGTTTTGTATGACTGCCATAACGTTTGAAAATTATTGCGTTTGCGGGATATTTATGACTAGTTGATTATGAGATATTGCACCGGTTTAACAATATATTACCAATATAAATATGTTATAACATTATAAAAAATATAAAAACATACTGATGTGATAAAATATAATAATTATTAATATAATATGATTAATAATAACATTATGTTTAGCTATTTAGTTTTTTTAATTAGTTGAAAGTTATAATTTTAATAAATTTTTTTGAAGATTTATATTTAAACTCTTAAAAGAATATTTTGTTTCGTTTTATATATGTGTATACTTTTATATATGTATGTGTATTACTTTTTAAAGAATTGTAATTAATAGCTAGTTTAAAGTTTTTATAAAGCAAATTATGATATTGTTTGTTAATTTAAATTAATATAAAATGTATATTTTTATTTATAGTATTTCTATTTTAAATTCTAAAATATTTAGAAAAACTATTTTTTATCTACCCGTAACCGCCCACGACCGCAAACGATAGATGAAACCAGATTTTGATTTTAAGAGGTTCGGAGCGGTTTGAAGTGATTTATAGCGATTTACATAATTATTTTAAAACACTGTCAATCGCTACCAACCGCAAAAACTGTGTTTACGGGTGGCAGCGGAGAAATTAGTCGAACACTTAATAGAATTATTTTAGATTATGCGGATATCTTTTTTACACACAAAAAGATAAGGGATAATTTGCAAAATACCTTATTTAAGATTTGAAATTTGACAAATACATTGTATTTAAACACATTTGAAATCTACACTTATACATACGTGATAAGATTATTTTAACCCACATTTTGTTATACAAAAATAAAATCTGATATTCTTATTAGTTTATTTGAGATAAAATAATAATTATATACTTAGATTTATAATTTCATAAGTTTGGAGCAAAACCGGTTAAAAAGAAGGTAACAAAAATTTGGCATCTATCTAACTATAACTTAATCCCTTCTAAAAAATATCTCATAGTGCATTCATCTGCTGGAAGCCCAGAAAATTGACACTAGGGCTGAGGGAGGCTCATTACTTTCAGCTATTGGACCATTTGCTTCATCAATTTTTTTTTTCTGAGATTCATCATGCTCTTGAACGAAAGCAAGGAAGTTGTTAGTGCTAATAACTCTTTTATTTCCGATCTCAAAGACTCGTTTCTCTTATTCAATGTTTGGATAATCCTTGTAATATACATGTTTGTTTCTTGTTCACTTTCGATAAGTCTAGGTTACAATACTGGAATTACTTATTTCATGTCTCCAACACTACCACAGAAATTTTATTTGGTGACAAGATAGATAAACATGTCCACAGCCATATAGATGTAAGGAGAAATGTACACCTAAACTTCTCTATTTTGGAAAAATGATAGACATAATTTTGTATCAAATTTCAATTTGAGGGTACACGTGAATATACATATAAGCAATTTAGTTATAATTAATTATCATCCATATCTAAAACTGTTTTTATTTATTTAACTGTAATTTAAATATTAATTTTGATATTAATATTAAAATTAGTGTCAATTGTTAATTAGGTTAGTTTAGTCATTTAACTTACAAATAAGTGTAGTTTTCAAAAACAAAAATAAATAATGTAGTTTTCAAAATATAATCTTATTGAAAGGCATTTTCCCAAATTTTCCCAAAAGATAATGCGTATGTATTTTCTGTCCATTTTCCAGATTTAGTTGATTAGTAAATAGTCGTGGTTGTTTTGCAAAGTATATAGAACATATATTTTGACAAAAAAATAAATATAGAACATATATTTTAACAGGAAAATCGGGGTCACGAGATAAAGCTTTCAAGGATTGTTTCTACTTTAGGTGAAACTGAAGTATAATTAAATCTCTCTACTTTAATGATAGATGAATCAAAAACGGACAACACACAGTTTCAATTTCGTAAAGAAGTGGCAACATGCTATTGGAACCATAACATAACATACGATGATGATACGACCTCTTTTAAGAATCAATAAAATACAATTTAACTCCAAAAAGATACTAGTGGATGCATATTTTTGCAAGAATGTGGAACATTGGATTATTAATAAGCAAATTCAAACCTTAATTTAATCATAAACATGCAGATTGGTGACACCGTTGACCTCAATTCCACGAAGGACTTTCTGTGTGACTTGAGTCTTGAGTCATCCACGAAACGTATAATATTTTCTTTAACACCTTTTTCTGTTTTCAGTTATACTTCTCATACATTTCTCGTGAATATATATATATATATATATATATATATGTTCTAAGAAATCAAGACATAGGTATAGATGCAAAGGTTAGTTAGGTTGAAACCTTTTTTATATGAACATAAACTTCATTATAGTATTTGCTAAATGAGCCAGAATTTGACTATAACGTGGAAGCATAGAGATAAGCAAGGTAGAACATATGAATAAGTCTTTTCAATATTGGATCAGGAGAGATTTAAGGGATAAATATAAATGTTTCTTGATTTGTTTAGCTACTAACTATAGCTCTTCTCTTTGTCAAATTGAGTGACATTCCAAATTGTCAAATATTATTTGGGTTTGAAGCAGTCCCCAAAAAGTCAATATATAAACTTATATTGAAGTAAGTGTATGTTATATAGTTATTGAGATAGAAGCGCCATATAAGATATCTTTCATGTGCCATGGCATGTATAATAATTGAAGCAAATCTGTGAATAAAGTCGATCAAGTAAAAGTAAAAGTAAAATCAAAAGAGCAGTTTGGTATTTGGACAAGTAAATGATCGTGACGATCAATTCAATCTAATGGAGTTAGGCTGAAGTCTTTAGCCGCTTCTCGATGGTACTTAGCCCGGGACCATAATATTTAATGGGCATGATGAATGTTATTTCAAATGTTCTCTTTGAATACTCTTCCTTTATTCAATGAAGAAAATGGCTGTATACAAAGTAACAAAGTCTCTAGCCGCTTCCCGGCACCAAAATATTTATGATATTTTATGTAATGAACACAAGAAACATAAATATTTGTTTGGTATTTTATATTTTATTTAAACTCATAATATATACTAGTTCCCTTACGTAGTTACTTTCCAACTTGGAAAGGACGAAAAGTGGTGATTAGCAGAGGCAAAGGGAAAAAGTCCGAGTTTCTTTCGCCTCAATTAACAGAGACCCACCAAAACAATAAAAGTATAAACGTCCAGAAATTAAAGGAAGTGCACAAAACTAAGAAAATGGAGGTGCGGGGAATCGAACCCCGTGCCTCTCGCATGCGAAGCGAGCGCTCTACCATATGAGCTACACCCCCAATTTTGATAATTGATGCCTGATAAAATTATTTAACCTAGATCTACAGTTATGATATGAACAAACGAATGGGACTCCAATATTCAAACTGTATATTTATTTCTTTCTTAGATGCATTTTTTCAAAAATACGAGAGTAAGCCATATAGAGAGATCCATAAAAGCTTTGTGGGTTTCTTAGTAAGTAAATCTTGGCTCTGGCCCATTGTGGCAACTTGGAACATGCACTTCAACGCACTAGTACTACTCTTTCTCTACTCTTTCATGATTGCAAACCGAGAGTCCAGTTAAAAGTTCATATTCTACCAGTTTCACCAACTAACTCCACAACAAAGCCACATATAAGGTATGATGTTATAATCTCACCAGTTCAGTAAGAAAACTTTTCAATGACGTAAATTCCTAACTACATCTTAAGAAAGAAGCATTATATACATAGAAAAAAAAAATGAAAACTGTTACAAAGCAGTTAAAAGTGTGAAACAATCTTTCAATTCACTCCTCCACTTGGTAGTCTTTCTTCAGGCTCAAACCTACAATCATGGCGCAATACCGACAACCAAGAATCCACCTGAGAAAAAAAACAGCGCCCATTAAACATGTTGCAGGATCTCTCAAAGTGTTGTTATATCTATTTGGTGTTCACCCTCACCTGTGTTTTAGAAGTGCTCGAGCACTCAAACCTTAGACCTTGACGGGTCAAGATGTAAAAGCAGTGATGTGTTTCATCGAACTCTCTCGTGTAGCTTGGCAACGAACCAACTTCAACGATATCCGCTAGCAATGTCGAATCTTGAGGGCTCAAATCTAAAAATAGAGAGAGTTTCAAGAAGATATAAACATTTGAAAACAAAAGATCGTTAAAAAGTGAAACTAGACCTACCAGTAGATAATAAATAGAAGAAGAGACAAGGTCCTTGGAGAACGACGAATCTAGGAAGCCAGTCATCTACTTCTGCATCGTCTAGTGGAGGTGGTTCACCAGGGAGAGCTTCCCAACGCTGATGTTAAAAGTGAGATTTTGTCAAATAAGAATATATATACACACTAATTAATGGGAGTCTCGTTAGATGAATGGGGTAAGAGAGAGCCTTACACTTCGGATAAAGAGATAGCCAGATAAACGAGCAGAGCGCAAGACTTCATCCACATGTTCAAGCCTATGTAAGGAGTAAACAAAAAACAAAAGAAGATGTGATCTTAAGTATATAGGTAACAACAATACTAGTAGTATACATTAACTAACACTTACTGTGCTTTGAGGTAAGCTTCTCTTTCTTCCAAGTCAGATAGTTCTGATCTAAGTGACTCTAACTCTGCTGCTGATAGCTCTACCTGTCCAATAAAAGGATGATAACGAGGAGAAAGAAACTAGTATAATGAAACAAAAGAAAAGGAAGTGAGATTGGAACCTTTTCTTGGCCATTAGAAACCACCCAAGGAAGACGGCGAAGAGAGAAGAGATTCAGCATATGTGCTGCTCTTTTCAGTTTTCTGCGAGTACTACTGGACTGGCTTTGACTAAGAGACCCTACTCTATAAACAAAAGATGTCAGCTCAAAGTCTCGACCCCTTTGTTCTAGCATTAGTTATATGGTGCTAGCTAACAGGCTGCTAGCTACCTCAAAGAAATATTATCGTCGTCTTGGGGGTTTGAAGATGATGGAGAAGGAGAATCTTCTGTGGTGGAAGTAGGAACAGTAAAGTGATCAGGTAAGATGTTTAGTTTCCTAGGAGTACCATCACCCATAGATTTGAGCTCTGATTCCACAAGAGCGAGAGAGAGTCTGCATTCAAAAGAAACAAAAAAAAAAAAGAAAGACTATTCATTTTAGTATATGCCATGAATAAAGACACTTGAAGCTTTTTTGTTATCATTAGATCTAATCTTAGAAGTAGTATCATCAACAAATAAACAAATAAATCTAATCAAAGTAGAGATTTTTTCTTAGACTTCAGTGAGAATTATCAAAGACTCTTTATCTTTCAATACCAATTCTAACAAATCCCACTTCACTAAACGAAGAGTATGATGAGAAAAGGAGAAAACTCTTCTCCAATGGAATGATTTTCTAGAAATAAGCAAAAGAAGAAACCCCAAAGACACCTTCGGAGAATTTGAAAAACATTAAAGAGAAGATCAGATGAATTGCAATTACCTGTTGGAAGGAGAGAGGTTGAAACACGAATCTGTTGTGTTTTTTTCTGTTCTCTAGGGGAAAAAAGTGTTTTTTTGACCCAATTTTGGTTTTTGGATTGGATGAAGTTTGGGTTTAAGCATTACTGACAAAGACACTTTTATCCTTAGGTTACACGGACAAGCTATTACCCACATGGGGGCATTTTTCTGACTCTACATTAATTTATACTACTCCCTCTGTTTTTTAAAGATCCATGTTCTAGGAAAAAAAATTGTTTTAAAAAGATACATTTTTTACCTTTTCAATGTATTATTTAATGAAAATCTGTTAATTTCAAGAAAATTAATTGTGTTTATTGGATTTTTATTGGTTAAAAGTTATGGAAAATTGTTATTCACAAAAATCAATGCATTTTTAATGTAATTTCTTAATATATGTGAAAATTCTAGAATATGTATCTTTAAAAAATAGAGGGAGTACTTATTAACCAAGTTATTTGAGATTAAATAAAAACCTCGTTTGTTATTTGATCAAAGCTTTACCGATAAATTAAGTTAATCATTCTAAAACTTTCATCTAATCTTGTGCTTTTAAATATCGAATCTTTAGGTGACAGAAGTTGCCAACTAAGCATTTGGTGATGATGACGATGAGTTTTTAATGGAACATCCCTAAGACAAAAGTGGGTATGTGTGTGTGTTGTAATGATAATTTGGGAGAATGGGATTTCAATTATTGATGTCGTTGACCGAATACATGCTCTCTTTATATTATCTTACTAGGTGTTCTCTTGCACCATGTGCAGTAAAGAAATTTTAAAATATTTTTTAACAGATAAATATAAATTATATTTATTTTTTTATTAATATTATAAATTTTCTTTTTATCAATATTTTAATATAAATTTGATTTAAATGAACATTAAAATTAAGATAAAAACAATTTTTTATTTTGAATTATATTTAAGAATGTGCATGTATATATTTAAAATTATAATCTTAGTTAGAATTTTCTAGCTATTTATTTTAAATAAATATGTAAAATTGCATAATTGTCAAAAACTAAAATTAAACAATATTTATAAAATCTGTAGATACATATAAGAAAATAATGATTTTACTATTTAGTCTGATTTTATGATTTAATTTTTATAATTTTCTGAAAATATATAATTTTTGAAATATTTTTAATTTAAATGATGTTTCGAAAATTTGAAATGTCATAATTGAATATATTTATTTTAATGATGATTTATGAGTTATTATCATATTTTAAAAAGTCCAAAAATAAAAAAATCGACAATAAATGTAATATATGAGTTATTACCTTATTTTAAAAAGTTTACCAAAATATAAATTAACATTAAATATAATTGTTCATGTCATATTAATCTATAAGACATGTCATCAATTTTAGTAGCTATGTCATATTATTTTTGTTAAAATAATTGTAGAGAAGACATGTAGCAAAATGAGTTCTCAAATATAGTCTAGGGGATGTAAAATTTCACAATTGTCAAAAATTAAAATTAAAAAATATTAATAAAATATGTAGATATATACATAAGAAACTAATGATTTTATGATTTAATTTTTATAATTTTCTAAAATATTTATATATTTTTGAAATATTTTTAATTTAAATGATATTTCGAAATATTTTTAATTTAAATGATATTTCGAAAATATTTTTAATTTAAATGATATTTTGACATTTGAAATGCCATAATTGAAATATATTTTATTTTAATGATTATTTATGAGTTATTATCATATTTTAAAAAGTCCAAAAATTTAAATCAAAATAAATGTAATATATGAGTTATTACCATATTTTAAAAAGTTTACCAAAAATATAAATTAACATTAAATATATTTGTCCATGTCATATTAATCTATAAGACATGTCATCAATTATAGTAATCATGTCATATTATTTTTATGAGAATGATTGTAGAGAAGACATGTGGCAAAATCACTTCTCAAATATAGTATAGGGGATTTAAATCAAAAATAAATGTAATATATGGGTTATTATCATATTTTAAAAAGTTTATCAAAAATATAAATTAACATTAAATATAATTGTCCATGTCATATTAATCTATAAGACATGTCGTCAATTATAATAACCATGTCATATTATTTTTGTGAGAATGATTGTAGAGAAGACATGTGGCAAAATCACTTCTCAAATATAGTCTAAGTGATATCTGGCAGCCTTTTTGATTAAAGGAAAACTCAGCAATCTGTAATTAAGGCCCATTATAATGAACTAGGTCCAATTGAACATTATATGAAAGCCCCCCAATGTATCTAATTTAATTCGAAACAAACCATCCGGTTAAACATAAACCGGAACAAACGTTCATCAAGTAATGTATGATGAAGAGGAAACAGATGATGATAGAGATATTTCTAGGGTTTTTTGGTTAATAGGGTCAAAGAGAAAGTGTTCCTTGTCTGACGCGAAACAGATTAACTGATGGTTAGAAGACAAGACTCTACTAACTCTGTCTCCAAGGAAGCTTTTTGTAATGGGTTTTTGTATGGCTAAGTTCAACCTATGGGAAGTGATGGGAGGGAGAGGACTATGCAACGGAGAGAAAGGCATCGAGAAGGAGCTCAAGAGGAACATAGAGACATCAAAGGCTGAGAACGAGACAGAGAAAGAGAGCGGTTACAGTAACTTGTCGTTTAAAGTACCTGAAGACGGTTTTGAGAAAGAGATTCCCCGGTGGCAAAAAAATGACTCAAAACATTCATTGAATAAAACCCACCACCACCACCACCGACGAAACGAGGAATGGATGTTGTGATGGCAATGAATCATCAAACTTGCTTGATTCAACGATGGATCAAAAACCTGAAGGTTTTAAATGACGCTGAGGGAATTTGATGCGAGGAATCCTCTTCAGCCCGTGAACTACGTTCATCTTTTTCGCTCTTCGTACCCAATGGGGGGAGAAAGTTTGACGGCCTCTTTGTAAATTTTCTCTGTTTCTTCTTTGAAACGTCGACTCTGTTTTAAAAGTTTTCACAATCATGGGCCTATTACGATGGTTAGGCCCAGCTAAGCTTATTGCCCATTTAGAAGTGTGTTTTAATATTTCCATGTTCTCGGGCTTTGCATTTGGAATCGATTCTAGGCAATGACAATGTTCATGTAGCTTTGCTTATTTATGAGAGTCAAGAGGTACCAGATCACAGAGATACACTCATCCTTTTTATAAAAAAATGTCATTTAGATATTTTTCACACATATTAAAAATCTGATTAAAATATATTTACGTTTTCAATAATTTCATCTATTTAAACAACAATATTTTAAATAAATAAATTTATTTATGAGATCAATATATTTTGTAATTAATATAAAACTGAATTAGTAGAAAATTAAGACTCATTTGACTATCTTATCATATGTTAGTTTGTCCAGCTCTGCTCCCTTGTTTTACTTTCATTTATCTAATTTTACTTTATAAATATATGTTGAGAAACTATGGAAAAAAACCCTCCCTTAAGATGCTCTTAGATATTGAAAAACAATATTTATAGTGTTTCTTTATAATTTAGATTGACATTATAATATTTGTATTTTTGGGTAAATAGTTTTATACTTTTCCAAAGATAAATAATAATGTTCAAAAGAAAAAAAAGAAAGATAAATAGTGATTTTATTATATATGTAGTGGGACATTATAATATGAGTGTTTGATGGGAAAAGATAGAATCATGACTTAGTCAAGCCCCAAAATTCTGGTAAGCTTAAACGCGTTATCTAAATTTAACACTTTTTGTTTCTTTTCTTCTACTCTAATAGTTCTATGTACAAAACTCAATATTGTAATAAACTTTCTAAAATATACTACAAGTTTCTCAATATGTTTTGCTTTTGCTAGGGATGCTTTTAGTCGACGGTCTATTAATTAATTAACATAATTTCATACGCGATTATATATATCAGGAAATCGTAATCGGCTATCAATCCCGAATATTTGATTGATTACGTAAAGAATCTGTGAAGAACACATGTGTTCATACTTGTTGGGTTTTGTTAGCTGTGTGTAGATATTACTGAAATACAAACATTAGAGTAGTATTACTGAGTTTTCTTTTCTATTAGTTAGACTCATTCAAAATGGAGTGATTGACCATGTCATATAGAAATATAGAATGCCCCTAGTGGCACGCAATCATTTTTGTTTGTGGAAATATATGTATTTAGAACCACTGGTTGATGATGATCTTTCTGATAGATAATGATGTAAAATCGGATAAATGTGACGAATCATTTTCAGACGCATTAAGAGAGAAAACTTTAAAGTCATGGTAAAGCTTTTGACTGATTAGTGATGATATTACGTTTGCTTCCTTTACCTTAATTGCATTAGCCCATGACTCTTTTATCTGCATCCAAACTCATTAACTATGCACACAAAATGATACTCATATGATTTGCTATTAACAAAGACTATCTCTCTCTTTTTTTTTACCATTATTGAACTTGAAACCTCGCAATTCAACATCGACTGTGAATTAATGGACCTGTCAAAGGGGTTTATATTGATAAGTAAAAGATGCTTCTTACACTTTTTCCATAATAAAACAAAACAAATTCTAATAAATTCGAATACCCCACAAGTGGCGTCATCCTCTTTACCCCAAAGTATACTCCACTATCCATGTCTACTTAATCAAAGCATACTCTGGGTCGCCTATATATATACTCACGTCTCTCATTCATTGAATATACACAACAACAGACTTAAAATCCCATAAAGACAAGAAGATAACACACACAAACTTTCTCTTCCTTTGTCAATAGAGAAGAAGAAGAATAAGAAAAAGAATGATGGATACTTTATCTAGATGCTTCAACGGACTCCAAGAAAGATACGAGAGCGTTCTAGAAGCAAAATCAATTTACAGAGACGACTTAGACATAACGTTGCCTCTGAACGCATCAGAGGTTTCAGTAGAACCCACCAAGAAGACTCGTTGCTTGCAGAGAGCCAAGAGGATAGACAAATCCTTGAGGTTCGAAGAGGAAGAGGAAGAGATGGCAAAGCCACTGGCCAAGAAAGAAGGTCAGAAGCCACGTAAGGTTGTGAGGTTTCAGTTAGAGAATAATATAATCATCGAGCCGAAGAAGCCAGTGAGGTTCGATCTTGATCAAGAACTTGTACCGGAGGAGAAGCCGCTGGAGGAGAAAGAGAGTTTAAATAAAGTTAAAGGGAAGGAGGAGGTTGTGAGGATTAAGATCAAGATGACAAAGCAGGAAGCTCAAAGGCTACTAGGGAAATGCAAAAACGATAGTGTTTTGGATTTCGAGCATGTGGTGGACCAGATAGCACACGTCCCGGTTCATCAGCTTCAAGTCTCTATGGTTGTGGTTGCTTGTAATAAAGAGCGACAGGAAAATGACAGCTGGTTATCTAAGATGGAATAGTTTTTAGTACTTAATTTTGGGGTTTATTTACCAAAGTTTTGTAGTGTTAGGTTAATATATCTCTACCTATCTATCAAGTTATCGCGTGCATTTGATACTGTTCTAAGTAAGAATGAACTGGGAAAGATTTGAATATTCAAATATGGAATTAATCATCTGAATGAATACTAATTCAGCTTGAATATTTTAGGTAACGTATCTATTTTCGTAGTATAAGCAAGCGAGAAAAGACTATTAAATCAACCTGAATATCTTATAGGTAATTAAGTTTCGCAGTAAAAAGCGATAAATCATCCAATATGAAATTGTTATACTAGTTAAATATATATACCTTGATTAACACTCTCTTTAAAAATAACCGATTAAGATTAATTTTATCTACTTATTCACGGGTCTAGCGAGACATGACTCATTAGCTGCAGTTTGCTGTTTGCAGGTGGATAACATTTTGATGATATAAGATGTACGTATCAATCACTTATACAACAGTTATCCATTGTACGTTGTGTGGTAGCTCTCAAAGAAAAGCAGAATGTAGCGTTGAATAAACGAGACCACCAACTACGTATCATCATTGTTTAGTATTTTGATCGATTTGTTTGAAGCACAAACTGTATCAAGTTAGGTTTCAATACATATATGTACTTCTTCATGATAATTAGAAGAAAATCTTAACCACATTGGTTAAGGGTGTAAGCTTAATGAAAATCTACGATTATATAACAACAAACTAGTACTATATAAAGCAACACAACTGATGTACACTAAAGTACTAGTTTATTTATGTTTGACACTTTTACAAACTGAACCTTATACATGAGAGAAGAAAATGCAATACATAAACTTCATGTTTTTTTTTGGATTTTCTATGGGGTAAATAAACATTTGCCAGTTTCAAACACCGAAGATATCTCACCTTGCGAACACTTCTCAGGTGAAAAAAAATCATAGGAAAAAAGAGAAATAAAAACAAGCAAATGCAAACTCCCCCACGAAAATCCTATCTTAGAGAAAGAAACTTAAATAAATTAAAACCTTAATTAATTATCTAAAAATGATTAAAAAGTGATTACTATAGTGTTTCTTCAGGCCATTCAGTAATTCTCTCCAACGACGGTCTCCACTTCCGACATCTCCGGCGAGACTCTTCCTCTTCCTCAGCTGCCTTAGCTGCGGCTTCTCCGGCAAATCTCTCCGCCTCTAGTTCCCTGAGAAAATCCCCGAAAGAAGCCAAAGTTGTTTCTCCCTTCCCTTGGACGTCACCACCGGCATTTAACTGGAAGAGGATGAGTTTCTCTAACTCATCTCTTCTCAGAACAATCTTCACTTTCCGATCTTTTCTGTTGTAATCTTTCTTCACTTCTTGTTCTTCTTGAACCATTCTTGTAACGTTGTTTCCTCCATTCAAACAGTTTCCCATTTTTATAAATTTAAAGCAAATTTTGAGACAAAAAGGAAATATAATTTTTTGGTTTGTGAAATGCCTACAAAAAGAGTGCGTAGAAGAAAAAAGAAAACTTGGAAAGTGCCCAAGAAAAAATAATCTTTCTTCTTCTCTTTTTCTTCTGCGGGTCAATGTTAGAAGTTGGTGACTTGCATGGATTAATGCGTGATATGAGTTTATATAATGTTGAGTGTGGTCTGTTTAGCGCGATAGATGGATAAACCATGCTGATCTGTTAGATTTATATTTTAAAAATACAATTTATCGTTAGTTTTATTGATTATAAATCCAACCAACCAAAAATTTGTTAACCCGTTATCAAGATGCTAGTTTCCTTGTAGTTTAATTGAACAAAATAAAAATAAATCTGATTAAGAAATAGAGCTCAAATCTAAACAAAACCTAAACCTAATAGCTCAATATTCACTCAGTGCCGTGCGAAGGCTATTAGGGGCCTGAGGCAAAAATGATTTAATTTATCTCAAACAATAGTATTATTTTTTTAATATGAACCAGAAAATAATTTTTTAATGATTTTGACATTATGTTTAAGAAAAAATTAATCTTATGAAGATTAACGGTAAATGTTATATTTTGGTTACAACTGAAAATTTATAAATATAAACTCAAACACTATATGGAAGAAGTGTTTTTGACATATAAAACAATAAGACAAATAAATTAATGTCTACAACAATTAAACAGAAATGATTGTATTATTAAAAAGTATTAAAGCTAGTATGTTTTTCATTGATCATATTATCATTTTGATTGTATTATTATTTATGAATATGGGGGCCCCAAATTGTATTGATATGAGAGAGGGCCTGAGGCCAATGCCTCAAAAATAACAAGGTGAGCACGGCTCTGTATTCACTAACAGCAAATGGGGATATCCGGACTAATTCAGCTAGTATTCATCTAAGTGTGAGGAGAAAATGAAACAAACATGCACAGCTTATGATGATTATGAAAGTAATTAGTAAAATCATTTTTCAATTCATTTGGCATTGTGTTAGTAAGAATTTAGTAATTAATGTTGTTTACCATTGTGGAAACTTTTTTTTATTATATCAGTACAACTTTTTTTTTCTTTTTTTTTTGGTATTAGTTTTTTTTTTAAAATTGTAAAAGACGCAAGACGCAAGTTCATGTTCTCACCGGTTATGCCTCAAAGCTTAAAATAAACCAAAAGTCCAAAACCGTGTTAAAACCTGGCAACGCAACTAACCACTAACCTGTCTTGTTTGTTTTTTTAGTCGTCTGAGATTCAGTAGTCACTAATAATATTACTTGAATTCGAATGGTCAAACCCATTTTGCTCTATTAGTGTTACTTAATGATAGCTTGTAGATACATTCATATTTGTTTCCCCTAAAAAAATAATCAATAATAGAATCCAATAATTCTTAGCATGATCTGTTTCAGAAAAGATGTCAAAGCCATCATTTCACATTATTCTCTCCGGATTTCAGGGATCAACAAAAGCCTAAACTAACACAGGATCGATCTAATATATCACTTTCAGAAATCAGTTTATGAACTCAATCACAACTACTAAACTATAGCCACTTGACCAAATTTCAAACAATCTCGTAAATCATACGGTGCGCAAATACAGTTGAAACCGTTGTCTTGCAGCTACATCGTCTGAATAAGCATGATTGTGATGTGATAACCATAATTATTGGCATTTAATCTTTATACTAGTAACGAACATACGAACACGAAATAATTCAAGCATATTATTAAATACTAATTTATAGAATATAGTACTCGTAGACGTAAGAATGTCATTAATAAGCGGGTCTTATCAGATGATTGCTAGTATTATTAAGGGTTACGCGTTGTTGTATAATAATAATTGGATTGCATCAATTCTTGTCACCAGACGAAACTTCTTGGATATTGTAGAAAGGGCAACAAGTAACGTGGCGGTGTCACGACTCACGAGGGCTGTCGTTAGTTTCTACATTTTCAGGGACCAAGTCAGCCACAAACTTCCAATGAAATATACCAAAATAAATCGATTCCTCCCTTCCTCATTTGACAGAATATGATCGTTGAAATGTACAAAACTACAAATGAAAGCTTTCAGACCATGACTTTGTTAACATGCTCTTCGTATCAACTGCCTAAAATATACTTTTTACTCCTTTTTCAAGTTTTCTGTTGAATACTTAAATGTTGAATGTTAAAAAAACTGATAGAATTTATATTCTGCGGTTTCTTCCAAAATGTAAAACTGCGTTGCAAATTCGAGGAAGAGAAAACGAGGCCATCTGTCAACAACAAAACAGATCTAGTCTTTTTTTCAGGTGTTGCTAAAATACAACTTGTTCATCAACCCTTTTGCTTTACCGTGTCTTTACACGAAATCAGCTAGAATCTCCGGTACACTGACAAACTCCCCTTCCTGTGGAAGCAATCGCGATAAGGGCGAATCTTGCAGAGCAAACAAGTCTTCCCTATTATACTTCATCCTCTGATCTGTATCCCACAAATATCACACAATTAGAACTTTTGACCACTTGCTAATCACATTTTCTCAGCTTGTCAGTGAAAAAGGCATACCTATGAAACTTCTGGAAACAGCGGCAGAAGTCTCTGGGCTCTGGTTGTTCTTCCTCCTTCCTACCTTTGCCAAACTCTGCGGAGGAGGAGATGACCGAGGAAGAGTTTTGTTTTGGTCGAGCGAAGAGGATTCTAGAGCAAACTCATGCATCACTTTGATGTGAGGGTGCTTTTTGCAGAGACCGGTGACAGCAGCTTCGGTTAAAAGCCAACAGCCTTTGAGGTCGAGTGTTCTCAGGCTTGACGGCGGTTTAAACTTCTCGAGACCGAGGTTGGTCAACACCGCATCTTGGAAGCCGAGGCTGACTAGGTTTGGGAGAGATGAGAGATGGTGGAGTGTGGAATCTGTGAGGGAATTGCTTTTCAGGGACAAATGTGTTAAGCCGGTAAGGCTACTCAGAGGAGAGAGAGCAATGTCGCTTAGGTGCGGATGTTCTAGACTCAACGTTGTAAGGGCAGTTAAAGATTTTAGTGCTGCTAGAGACGGCTTTGCTTCTTCTTCTTCTTCTGGAGATTGTTGCTGGATGAATCCTGAAAGAAAGTAGTGGAGTTAGAGTTTGAACTGTTATTATCCATTCAAATAGAGTATAGAAAGGCTTATACGTGTACCTCGGATGCTGGTCCTGCTCAAGTCAAGGGCTTTAATGCAAGGCATCCTGTTGCTGATACACAAGATGGACAGATCGTCGATAGATGTCTGGGACAGAGATAATGTCTCGAGCCGTGGGACGTGTCCGGAAAGAAGTTCAACCCCAGCGTAAGTGATTTTTGTATACGAGACATTGAGATTCCTAAGAGTATCACCAACACATAACACAAACTCAACAGAGTCATCCCCGAAAGCTGTTGAGCTCAGATCAAGATGCTCCAGCTTAGTCATAGTTTCTAAGAAGCTGAAGTCTTGGATGAAAGTCTTGGAAACGTCTAAGTGGGTTATAGAGCTTTTGCTGGTGAAGGAAAAGACCTCGGTTTCAGCACTGAACGTGGCTCCGGATAAAACGAGCTTTTTCAAGGAAGCTAATACGGAGCTGCTGTGAGGGTTTGATATGGAGACAACGGTACACTTGTTCATGAGTAAGCATTCAAGATGCGGAATGTTTGGAGCTTGCGTGACGCTGGTCCATGAGAGATTAAGAAAGCTCAAGTTTGGAAATTCGAGAATACTGACAGCTCCTTGGTTGGTTACATTGCTTCCCCAGATGTCAAGGTACTCCAGCTTCGTCAGTGCCTGAGGAGGAAAAAGAACCGGGGATCAGAAATACATAAAAGTAATTACTGTTCACTCGCATGGATGTTTATCTAATACATGAGGTTGGAACCTAAAAACATATTTCAAGAATACTAAACTGAACATACTTATGAA
This sequence comes from Raphanus sativus, assembly GCF_000801105.2. Lineage (NCBI taxonomy): Eukaryota > Viridiplantae > Streptophyta > Magnoliopsida > Brassicales > Brassicaceae > Raphanus > Raphanus sativus. The sequence goes on from NC_079514.1 coordinate 5,022,799, forward strand.
ATGCGTTGCACATTACAACCTTGGCAGAGTTCTTACACCAACTACATCGGTGATTAATACTTAACGAACAATTCAATCAATTCACATATAAAAAACCTTGGTACCTGGAGGGAGCTCAAGTTGTGATCAGTAACAGGTAAGCCACCCAAATCAAGAAGAGACAATTTTTTAAGCGAAGCAAGAAGAGAGATTCCAGCTTCCTTAACGCCCGTCTGCGAAATCCACAACTTCTCCAAATTCACAACAGACTGGAGGTGCTTCATACCAGCATCCGTAACCTTTGAGCATCTTGAAAGATCCAACTCCTTCAAACATGTTAATCCTTCAAAAAAAAAAAAAAAGACATCATACAAATTAAATAAATACATTTGTCACCACCACCATAAGCTTCCATTGCAGAAGATTCAGAAGAGCATATATATATACCTGTGATAGGCCAGATGGTGGAGTTGTTGATTCTAGGGCAATCAGAAAGATTCAGAGAATAGAGATTAACAAAGCCTCCAATGTACGCCATCCATTCTCCGTTGACGGAGCTTTCTCCTCGGAGATCTATCTTCTCCACTGAATGTTTGAATACTCTGCACAGAAAAGAGTTTCGTTTAGATTTGATATATATCATCAAAACGATTCAAGGATACGTCAACATGAAATCTAATGAAGCAAATCAACGAAACCTCCAGCAGAAACTAAGATCCGAAAGCGATCTTCAAATCTAAGCATATACAACTATCACCGTTTATAGATTCGATATCAGATTCATGCTAATTTTTCATCGTTTTGAACTCTAAACGGATCATCGGAAGATGTATATATGAAGAGTGAAAGAGTTTACTCGAGTAGCGAAGGGAAAAGAAGACGGCGGAGGAGGAGCTGACGGAGAAGAGCATCGGCGAGGTGAGGAGGCAGCCGCTCAAGGCTACGGCGCTGAAGACGCCATCGATCCACCGCGTCTCTGCTCTTGCAAGCTTCCTCTAAGCATAAACGAACCAACGGACTCGCCGTCTCCATCTCCACCGTGGAAAGTTTCTGTGCTGACCTGACTTGGAAAATTTCTGATCGCCGACTTCTGCATTTTGGTTTTATCGAAGATCCGTATTGGGCCAAAATTTACAGAAACTCAGGCCCAAATAAAATATTATATCCTATAGTGGCTTGCTAATAAGCAAAACTTAAGGCCCAATATAATCTGAGATCCGAGCCCAACCAATTCTACCTTTACACACGCGTGCTTGCACATGCTCTCTCCTTTTAACGTTAGTCAAATTTTTACTTTCGCTTCATCCTTATAAATTGCGCGTTTTATCGAGTAAATAATGCAGTTACAAAGGAAACAAGTAATCCTTCCAAATAAATTTTCTCTCCTCCCAAAGAAACCTCTGCAACAACGACAAGAAAAAATGTGGCCACTCTCCAAATCAGTTGTCTTCCTCCCATGCTTCGCCGCTTTTCTACTCATCACAGCTCTTTCTTCGGCGTATGGCTATGGCTACTCGGAGGCGACATGTTCAGGAATAGTTCCCTTGAGGTACCGGAACGATAAGATCTCTATAACAGACTTTGGCGGCGTCGGGGACGGGAGGACGGTGAACACTAAGGCGTTTAGGGCAGCGATATATAGGATTCAGCATCTGAGGAGGAGAGGAGGCACGGTTCTTTATATACCACCGGGAGTGTTTCTCACGGAGAGCTTCAGTCTCACCAGCCATATGACTCTTTTCTTGGCCAGAGGCGCTGTTATCAAAGCCGTTCAGGTACAATTTTTTTCAATGTAATAAATTATTGGTGAGTGGGTCTCTATCACACTTGCTACTAGTGTGAGTGGTTTATCTCTATCGGTGATAATAAAGCTGCTCGGACAGATATTTAATTTCAAATTTGTCAGACGGAAGTGAATTATTACAAAAACAGCAATGCCTTTTTTTTTTCTTGACGGCTTGCTTGGATCTGAAATCTGAAAATGTAAATAAGTTCAAGTTAGATTGTGATAAATATTTTTCTTAAAAAACAAAAAAAAAGAGTTGGGAACCATGCACGTATTATCATATAATTAATTAAGTAAATTTTGGTATGGGGAGTGGTATTAGTTGATCCGAGCAGAGCATCATGGGACCGTCGGGGCTAAAAACGTTATTGTATGCATGTGGGTGTGCTGCTTTTATGTCTATGTTCCAAAGCTGACCCCATAGATAGCTGGCAATTTTTGTCCTTGGCGTTATCAATTTTGTCAAAAAAAAGGGATATTGTATTCTCTACTAACAAGTGTGTACATCATATAAATAAATAAAAGATCTGATATTATATAACATTAAATTGAAGATATCTTTGTTAAAGTATTTTTAATGTTGAGATTGTGGACTCGTCAGTTTAGTGAGTCTCACATGGATGCTGTCATATATGTTAAACCTCGGGTTCAGTTTTTTTTAGTTAGATTCTCTGATTGGTTTTGTCTTCAAGTTTGCAAAAACAAAATCACTAGTATTTGTCACTGTGGTGTATTAATGTGTGTGTTTAAAGACCGAATTTGAGCTTGTAAATTGTTTAGTTCTAACAGATGTTATATATATATATTTCTTAAGTAGTGCAGAATGTGACATTTTGGTATATGTTTGTGTTAACTACAGGATACATCAAATTGGCCATTGATTGATCCTTTGCCATCTTATGGAAGAGGGAGGGAGTTACCAGGGGCACGGTATATGAGCTTCATTCATGGTGATGGCCTTCGTGATGTAGTCATCACTGGTGAGTTTGGACCGCCTTATCTATACACATGCTGAGGAGCAGAGTGTTTCTCCTTTGTGTCCTTTTGGTGATATGATCTCGTTAACATTTTTTGACATCACAATGCAATACTATATACACAGGACAAAACGGGACAATAGACGGTCAAGGAGAAGTGTGGTGGAACATGTGGCGGAGTAGAACACTAAGGTTCACTAGACCGAATCTAATTGAGTTCAAGAACTCTAAGGAGATCATAATCTCCAATGTTATTTTCCAGAACTCACCCTTCTGGAACATTCACCCTGTCTATTGCAGGTACAAAAAAAGCTAGTTACTACATTTTTGATATCCCAAGCATAGATATATCTTCCTCTTCTTCTGGTATTGACTATGTTCTTCGTTTTAATCTATGGCAGTGATGTTGTCATCCATCACGTTACCATCTTAGCTCCACAAGATTCCCCCAACACAGATGGGATCGATCCAGGTTTTATCTTACTCTTAACTCTTTTTTCAACCCAATTTGGAATTTCTTTTTCTGTCGAAGGCGTTAAAAGACCCTACTCAACAATAGACTACTAGATTGGTTATTGTGTTAGAAACATATCAAATGTTAATGTAGTGAGGGCAGAGAAACTAGTGCAGAAAGTAAAATAGACACAAAGTTTGTTAACGGGGTTCGTTTCCTACATCCCCGGTACCTCGTCCAGATTTCATTGACTTAGAACAAGGAGCAACCTACAATTGCTATATGGTACAACACACACGAGTGTCTACCACTCTTTTCTAAGGAGCAATCTACAAAGATTAGGAATAAAGCACGCATGCATGAATCCCATCCGGCTCACCGGAGCACATTGTCTTCTACAGCTGCAATCTTCAGAGACCTCTTCAATGAAACCTCCTTTGTTAAACTCCCCCTGAGTCTAGGCTTCAATCTTCCACTTCACGGAAGTACTTCACCAAGTACGTCAGCACCTAACGCACACCAATGACACCAAGCTTGATCACCCAAGCACACACGAAGCTACCCACGAGCTCCACACACGATGGCTAACTCCACCACACAAAGCGCCAACACCAAGGACACCAAACTAAGTCCACATCAGACTCCATCGACAACTACTACAGACACTGCTTCGGCACCAAGCAGATACACCAATATACAATGAAACCCCTCTCTCTCTTCTATACAAGATCTTACTTTCTCATAAGGCACGTCCCTCCTTATATAGCAGACTAGAACTTGTTCTCCACGTCTTTAACTCGCTCTCCAAGTCTTCCACTTGCTCTCCAAGTCTTTCCAATACACATAAGGTAACTTTCCATTTACCTTAATGGAAAACTTCATCTTCAAGTAAACTCCCTTTTACTTTATGGAAAACGTCCATATGTCTTGAAGCACATATCTTCTTTCCTTTTCTAACTCAGGAAGCCCACGATCATCAATAAACCCGAACTCCCATTCAGCTCCATCTTCATGCCACACGCCTGTAGTACCTCCTGTAATACTTCACGAACTAATACAGAACATCTCAGGAATCTGCATCTTCAATCTCCCCCTTTTTGACTATGCATGTGCACTCATCATAACTGGTTTGAAAACCACGTCTTCAATCTCCCCCTATGAGTCACATCATGGTGAAAAACCAATTCGAAGATCAACACCTTCCAAATCTATGAAGAAATCCCATCACGCCATCTTCAGCGATCTCCAATCAAACTTTGTTCTACTTCCTGAACAAGTTTCTGTCCTCACCTTGATCTACTCGAAACTAAGTCGTTAACTCTATCGAGCCCCGCTCTGATACCACTTGTTAATGTAGTGAGGGCAGAGAAACTAGTGCAGAAAGTAAAATAGACACAAAGTTTGTTAACGGGGTTCGTTTCCTACATCCCCGGGACCTCGTCCAGATTTCATTGACTTAGAACAAGGAGCAACCTACAATTGCTATATGGTACAACACACACGAGTGTCTACCACTCTTTTCTAAGGAGCAATCTACAAAGATTAGGAATAAAGCACGCATGCATGAATCCCATCCGGCTCACCGGAGCACACTGTCTTCTACAGCTGCAATCTTCAGAGACCTCTTCAATGAAACCTCCTTTGTTAAACTCCCCCTGAGTCTAGGCTTCAATCTTCCACTTCACGGAAGTACTTCACCAAGTACGTCAGCACCTAACGCACACCAATGACACCAAGCTTGATCACCCAAGCACACACGAAGCTACCCACGAGCTCCACACACGATGGCTAACTCCACCACACAAAGCGCCAACACCAAGGACACCAAACTAAGTCCACATCAGACTCCATCGACAACTACTACAGACACTGCTTCGGCACCAAGCAGATACACCAATATACAATGAAACCCCTCTCTCTCTTCTATACAAGATCTTACTTTCTCATAAGGCACGTCCCTCCTTATATAGCAGACTAGAACTTGTTCTCCACGTCTTTAACTCGCTCTCCAAGTCTTCCACTTGCTCTCCAAGTCTTTCCAATACACATAAGGTAACTTTCCATTTACCTTAATGGAAAACTTCATCTTCAAGTAAACTCCCTTTTACTTTATGGAAAACGTCCATATGTCTTGAAGCACATATTTTCTTTCCTTTTCTAACTCAGGAAGCCCACGATCATCAATAAACCCGAACTCCCATTCAGCTCCATCTTCATGCCACACGCCTGTAGTACCTCCTGTAATACTTCACGAACTAATACAGAACATCTCAGGAATCTGCATCTTCATCAAACATGTCTACAAAGAAACTTGGAACATTTTTAGTGTGCATGTGTCATGTGAATAGTAGATATTTCGTACTATAGAGAATGTAGCTCATACTCAGAACCGGTCACAAGATTTTAGGGGCCAAAAACAATTTACTCAGAACTTTATTAAAAATTGGTTTTAACAATTTGCAGTCAAAACTGTATCATTTAAATTAACTTTTAAAATTTAGAAATTCAAGTCCAGTGTTTCATTTCGCTTTGTTTATGACTAGTTATGCTCATAGTAGTAATGACTAATGATAAAACTGTCTGACCAGGATGTTTTCTAAATTTGTTGATAGATTCCAGCAACAACGTCTGCATAGAAGACTCTTACATCTCAACAGGGGACGACCTAGTTGCCATCAAAAGCGGTTGGGACGAGTACGGAATCGCTTTCGGCCGTCCAAGCTCAAACATAACGATCCGCCGCATCACAGGATCTTCTCCGTACGCAGGTATCGCAATAGGAAGCGAAACATCAGGAGGAATCAAGAACATCGTAGCAGAACACATCAGTCTCTCCAATATGGGCGTTGGAGTCAACATCAAGACAAACATTGGTCGTGGAGGATACATCAAAAACATCAAAATCTCTAACGTCTATGTTGAAAACGCAAAGTACGGGATCAAGATCGCTGGCGACACGGGAGATCACCCTGACGCGTATTATAACCCGAACGCTCTTCCAGTCGTTAAAGGAATACATATTAATAACGTTTGGGGGGTTAACGTTCAAAACGCCGGTTCCATTCAAGGCCTTAAGGGTTCACCTTTTACAGGTAAAAGTTATATATGCTCTTTAGTATTTACCATATTGAATTAGTTCTTATGTAACTTTGGCAAACATATAATGACAGCGATATGTCTGAGTGAGATTAGTCTACATGGAAGCTTGAACTCGTATCGCACGTGGAAGTGTTCCGATGTTATTGGAACTTCGCTCAAAGTCAGCCCTTGGCCTTGTTCAGAGCTGAGAACTACCGGCGGATCATATTCGTGTTCTTCCACCTTCTGATGTTTTCTATATAGTTTACCAAAAAAAATGTTTTTCTATATATAAGTTTGTATTTTCTAAATTTAAACTCATGAAATTAATTTATATAATGGTTACAAATTAAAAAAATAAAGAATGTTGAATAAGTTTATATAGTAAAGTCTGGTTTCAGTGCTAGAGAATTTTAGAAACGTATCAAAATAGGGTTTATAAGGGCAAGATCCATCATTAAGTTTATGTATACAGTGAAACCTATATAAATTAATAATGTTGGAACTATACCAAACCTATATTTTTATTAATTTATAGAGATTATTAATTTATCGAGATACTAATTGAATCCAAAAATCAATTTTGGATTATAAAATTATATTAATTTATAGAGATATTAATCTATCGATTATTAATTTAAAGAGGTTATACTGTAATTAGATATTTGTTTGGTTTTTGATTCAGCTATGATTTAAATATTTCAGATAGAAAAGTATAAAACTCTTCAAGATATTGATTTAGTTTTAGTTTCAATTATATGAATTTGATTCGATTTTAAGGATATTAAATAAAATATCCAGACTTAACTTCACTAGTACCTCGTAAAATCCACAACTAGAAAGAATGAGTATTTGAATGTACTTTAAAACACTTAATTATGTTTTCATAGAACATGTGTTAAAATGAATGGTCCGGATAGTTCATGTGTACAGGGAAGCAAACCGCCTATCTGATGGTTTGGTTAACCTGACTTTTTCTTTTCCGTTTGGTTTTCATAGATTGAATGTTGCACCGTTGGAAGTGGTTAGTTTATTGAGTGAAGACGTCGATGGACCGCTAAGGCCACGACAGATTCGATTGTAGTTGGAGTTTGTTATTGAATAAAGATTGGGAGGCTTTTCTCCCAATTTCTCACAAAAAGAAGGTTAATAATTCAGTTCTCCACTTAATAAAACCTTTAAAACGAAGAAGAAATCAAACAAAAAGGATAGAAGGTTTTGCGTTGTTAAATTTTGGAGTATCTCCAAATTAAACTGTGAATTTGCGATGGCAAAACAATACTGCAATTTATTTATTTCGAGTGTGAAAGTGTCTAACTCGCATTTGACTATCTCTAAACGAATCTAAAACCGTGTTATTTCCGTACATGATTTTATTTTATTTTTTGTTTGGCCTTTTCCTACTTATTAATTCATGGGCTAATTGGCCAAATAGCTTTTTGTTGAAGTGAAATTAAAAATATAGCTATGATTTTGACATAATTTAATGTTAGGATTTTTGTACCTATTTTATCCGGTTATGCTCTCTCATTTAATAGATTACCAGTTACAGTTTATATATTAAGCGACGTCATGGTTTTTTGAGAGAAAAAGAAACCACCACATATAGTTTTATTGATCACATATACATATAACAAATTTTCCATTCCGTATCAACTAAATAGTATAAAATTATAATCCCACCAACAACCACTAAATACTATACATAATCCAACCCAAATCCCTAGATATTAAACCTTATCTCAGTTCCACCACAACTCCTAAATAGTAAACCCTAAACCCTATTCAGTAAACCCTAAAACCATATATATAAAAACCATAAACCCAAATATAAATCATAACCCAAAATAGTATGGAACAAAATAAATAACATAGTATATATTGGTGAAATGTGTATGATTACATGAAATAAGTTAATGTTGACCTCAACCCAAATTATCAAAATATACTTTTGAACACAATAGGACATTAAACCCTAAATTCTAATCAGTAAACCCTAAACCTAAATATAAACTATTAACCCCAAGATAAACTCTAAATTCAAATAGAATGGAATATAATAAATAACATAGCACTAATCCATAACATACACCCTTACCTTATAAATAATAAACCCTAAATTCTAATCACTAAACCCTAATCTAAATGTAAACCCTAATCCAAATATAAACCATAAATTGAAATAGCAAAATATGTTTCACATATAGTTACCAAACCTTCTAAATATTACTAAACCTAAACTCAAATATAAACCCTAAACCCAAATGTTAAAATCTAAAAAGTGCATAATATTATGTAACGATCATAGTATAATTTTACATGTTCAAACGATTGTGAGAACTTAAGAATATTACGAACAATATTTCTAAACAAAATATAGCACTTTTTAGTAACAATCAAATGGAATGGAAACACTAAAATAGTATAGTAACACAATATATTGCATAATAAAATATAAAAATACATATTATTTTACATACTATTCTATATGCATATAATAGAATAGAACACAATAACAGAAACTGTTTATCTTCTCCGATCAACTTTAAGTAATTAACAGAGACAAAAGATAAGTATTGCATCTGACGAAGAAGCGATGTGAGCAAAGCGCCAATGTTAAGGGAAAGAGGTTCGAGTTGCTCTTGTTTACCACTTCAATTTGTAACGACGTCTTTTCGTAATTGATTTCAGAATTAGAGATGATGGCAACAGTGGAAGATTTCAGAAGGAACAAACTCAGATAAGACCGACGATCTGACGCTGGCGACGATGTGGAACGAAACGGTGGACTAGAAGATATGGAGTAAACCATCGATAAAAACCACGATTTATTTTTAGAAGATTAATAAGTAATTTTTTTATTTTTATTAACAGGTTAGCCGGTTGATAGAAGAGGGTAATACAATATTAATATGTATAGATAACGCCGTATATATGTCTGGTAGGTAAAATGGTTACTTTTCTAATTATACTTTTTTCCTTGCTATACAGCCCAATTTCTCTTAATTCATTGCTATTTTTAATGAGTCCAACTCACAAGTTATCTTTTTAATTTATTGAGTGTTTTTTCTGTTTCATTCTTACAGAAATACGAATTAAATAATGCTGCGTAGCGTTGAGACTAGGAGTGGGCATTTCGGTTTAGTTTCGGGTTCGGTTTGGGTTCGATTTGGTTTGGGTAATTTGGATTTTATAAAACTCAAACCAATTAAAACCAAAGTAGCTTTGGTTTGGGTTCGGTTTAGGTTTAATTCGGTTCGGTTCAGTTCAGTTTGGTTTAGATTTAGTTCGATTTACATTATTATGGTCTAGTTTGGTTCGGTGTAGTTCGGGTTGGTTATAAAATATGAAGGCATCAGTTTTATACTTTTATTAAAAAATAATCAACTCATAAACGATAGAGTGAGAATATAAAAACTTGTGCTACATGATTTTATATATAATAGTATTATTTGAATCGTATTTATTATTTTTTTTAAAGATATAGAAGTCATGAAAAAATGAAAAACGAAATTTTAACTAAAATTTACAATATGTTAATACATATATATTTATATATCATATATTTTTTTACTATATATATATTGGATTATCGGTTTGGTTCGGTTTGGTTCGGTTTAAATCCAAACCAAACCAAACCGTTCAGGTTGAGTAAAACATAAACCAATTGGATTACATAAAGAACACGGTTTGGTTTGATTCGGTTTAACTTCGGTTTGATTGGTTCGGTTCGGTTCGGTTTGGGTTTTTTGCCCACCCTTAGTTGAGACAACACGCAAAGATATTTCTGCATTGATTAAATAAATGCGATGATTAATGCCGTAAAGTTGAACGAATTATATTTATTTAGAAAAACAATTATGTACTCTTTTAGCCTATGAATTATTATGAAGCATTAAGTTAATTAAGATGTCAAACTGAGTTCTTATATTGCGAGCTGATTCATTCCACTTTCATTTAATAATTTGTAATTATGTTTAAAATTCAGTTGAACTGGTTAATTATCTAACTGAGTGTGAATTATAAGAGGGAGATGTAAAATGAACTATAAGCTAGTTCGGAACCTTAAAGAGTTTTTGATATATCATTTTAACAAAAACATCTAGCGCACTTTAAACCACAGATTTTAAAATATATATATATATATATATATATATATATATATATATTTATATACAATAAAATGTATATATATTTATATACAATAAAATGTTAATCAAAACATCTATATCATTGTACCTTATTTGATTCAGCACATTTGTTGTCCCGATAAGTTAATTAAAAATCCCAAAAGAAACATCTAACAATTATTTTATCCTATATATAATCTTATAAAATACAAAATAGAATCTGCTATATTACAACATAGTTAAAGTTCCATTAACTTAGAAAAATTACATTACAATATAATTCCAATCAATATAAATTTGAAATTTTTTAAATGTTTCTCTTTCGAGGAATACTTTTGCTTGTATTCTAACTATTCGAAAGTAAATAGCAAGGTAACTCGAAAATGATAAATATAAATCGTTAAACTGAATAAAGTTGAATTAGCTGGGCTGAGAACTTGAGATGAGTAAGTGACTAAGTTCAACGAACTTCTTAGTTTGTAAGTAATTCAGGTTACCGTGTCGAGAGTTTTTATAGAGTTTAACTTAAAAAATAAAATAAAAAAAAAGTATTATGGTGTGTCTATTGTCTATAGGGGTGGGCAAAATATCCGTAAATTTTGATTCGATCCGTTATTCGTTCCGATTCGATCCGAAAAATCCGAATATCCGTAACTTAACGAATCGAAGCAAATACTAAAATCCAATATCCGTCAAAGACGAAGCAAATCACAAATACTAATATTTTTAAAAACGGATATCCGATCCGATCCGTTATATACATATATATGTATACATGTTTATAAAATTATATAATATACATACTTTTATATCTTTATATAAGTTTTATAATGTTTTTATTCACTAAATTAATTATTTAGTTATTAAAAATTTTGAAAGTATGTAATTTTTTATAAAAAAAATAATGAAATATTATTATTTTATTTCAGATTTTCTTCTTTTTTGTATTTTTATTTATTTTTTTAATTTTTTATTACTTTTTACGGATCGAATCGGATATCCGGAAAATTTTGGATATTCGCGGATATCCGATGTTCCGGATATCCGAAGAGTTACGGATCGGATCGGATCGAAAAATCGAATATTCGTAAGGCACGGATCGGATCACGGATATCCTTAAAATTCCGGATATTCGCTCCGTGCCCACCCTAATTGTCTAGACAATAGAGATCGGAAAAACGATGAGTGACGCAAAGAAAGTGACGCCATTAGCACTAATCTTAACTTTTTAAGTGATAAAAGAGTAGGAAAGTAAAATAATACTTTCCCTTTTCATCTATTATTTTTATTTTTTCAATTGATGTCCTCTTACCAAAAACAAAAGGAGTAGAAAGAAAACAATATCGAAAGGGAATATCGACGCGGAGAGAGGTTTGAAATGTCGTCGGTCCAACCAAACTCTTGACTCATCCTGTCGCTTAGAAATTTTCTATATATCTTCGTTCAGATTGTTTTTTACATAATCAATAAATACAATATTGTTGCTCCCCGTTACGTTTTTTCCTACGTTGTCATGGTTTCTTCAGTTCTTCTTATAGTAAACGATTATTTAATTTTTACAGTAATCAAGTGTATATATCACGTTAACAAAAAACTATAGTCTTTTCCATAGATCAAAAGGACTAAACTATTTAGTTCGACATTGGTATTTATATTGGTTAAACTGTACTAAAATGTATTTGGAAAACAACTTGCACTTTGAACTCGAATGCCAGCGACTCCTCGTCTATATGAACTTGTTTGTTTATTTACGTGTTTATCTTCAGCATTTAAGCTACTTATCTTTATTTATTAATAATTATATATATAAGATACTGTATTACGTCCAATATATAAGTTGTCCAGAACATAAGAATTTTTCTCGATGGCCAATAAATTTAGAAAGTAGTTGTGACAAAAAAATAAAGTTAATAAGTAGTATCATCAATCAAAGAATGAATGAATGAATGAATATTCGAACAAAATATTAATCTGACTATATGAGATATATAGCTATGTGGTGGACTTGGTCAGCAAAGACCTTATCACACAATTAATGACTGTTTTTACTTTTTAGTGGTGGAATATAAATAAATTTTATCATATAATCTAGACCTTATAACTATATATCACTGACAAAAAAAAATCTAGACCTTATCATACATTAGATAAATAAAATTTACCTCTCGAGTTTAATAATTTCTTAACTACACACAGTTAGCAACTTGGGTTAGCACACAAATATGAGTAAAATGGATGTAGAGAGTTAACACTTGATTACTCATCTCGATTCAAATCAGTTGTCATACTATACTAATGTCTTTGTTTTTAGAAAATGAGATGAGGAGTTATGTTAAGTAGTTGACACATGATTACACATTTCGTTTCAAGTCAATCGTTATTTGATACCAATATTTTTGTTTTAAGAACATGTCGTATTATGTTTTCAGCATAATCTATAATTTACTAATAATAAAAATGATGGAATGTAAAATATAATAGATTTTCAAGATTCAACTTTGTTGTATAAAGTGTATAATAGAACAACTTACCTTGTGAAAATACTTTAAATAATGTTTAGTATTAAACGTAAGACTAAGTAGCAAGATAAAATACTGACCTCCGCAATGCTACTTATACAGTTATATACCTAGTATTATAATTACATGGAATTTGCATATTTTCTTTTATTGTTGACAATATTCACATCACATGACACATATGATGGGATATAGACATATAGTTAACAACTGAAATGATCAACGAAGAACGGTTGTTTGTTGTATATTAATAAAGAATCAAATAAAACAGATATTGAAAATTAAGAATAGAGAATCTCAATCACATGTACAAAGTCGAAGTTTTGAAAGGGTACACTGAAAGCAACAGTTTGTTTAAACCCCTATTGTCTATATTTAAATAAATGATTTACTTGGTTATACAATTATAGCTACAATAACAAAATTGCAAAGTTGAATTGGTCAGCCTTTGACCTTGTAACCTCATTCACTACTACCACCCCCACTAATAGATACACTCTGGCCCAATACTTCCTTATACCGAAGACTTTTCTTCATTTTGAAAGTTTTGTCTCTTTTTTCTAAAACAAAAATTGATATTAAAAGAAGTATTTTAATTATTTATTGTCAAAATTTTCAAACACTCAAATCCAATGCCTTTATATTCCATACCAACACTCATCAGTTTCACCACAAGTCTACAACACTTCCATTCTCTCATCATATGATTCTTTAGTCTATCATCTATTCTTATCTATCCTCACAATAAAATTCAGATAATATAACTATTACTATAGAACCAAACTCTAACTTACACATATTATATTTATTTCTCATCATACTCTTGTATCAAATTTCAGATTAATAATTCTCTTAAAATTTAATATCTTTCTAATAATTTACGAAATTAGAGATTTTATTTGTAAAGTTACTATTTTGGGATACACATACTCAAAATGGAAGGTAAAAAGGATATGTTAACTTGGGAGCAGAATACACTTTTAAGCGAGCTCACTATTGGACTGGAGGCGGCCAGAAAGCTCCACGCCCAACTTGGAGGATCATCATCATCATCGTCGTCACTGACGTCATTTTCTTCTCCGGCGACTGAGACGAGCAAAATTCTCCTGAAGCAGATACTTTCTTCCTACGAGAAATCTCTTGCCATTGTAAACTGGTCTTCCTCACCGCCCGTACAACTTATTCTGAAGGAGGATGCTGTAGCTCCGGTGACACACTCCGGCGTAATTCCTGAATCTCCCGCGTCGATAAACGGAAGTCCGAGAAGCGAAGAGTTTATTGATGGAGGAGGTTCCAAAGATACTCATCGCCAAGATCACTTTTTCAACTCAAAGAAAAGGTAACAATAAATAATTTCAGCCAAAATAAATAAATACATGTCACCAAATGTTATGAATATAAATATCATATTATATAGATTAATTTAAATTTTGGTGAATATTTTGCAGGAAGATGTTACCAAAGTGGACAGAAAAAGTGAGAATAAACCCAGAAAGAGGCTTAGAAGGACCTCATCAAGATGATGTCTATAGCTGGAGAAAATATGGCCAGAAAGACATTTTGGGCGCCAAGTTCCCCAGGTAACATGATTCATCATTAATACATCATCATCATAATTATCATGATGTTAACTCGATTGGTTTTGAACTGCAGGAGTTATTACAGATGCACACACCGTAGCACACAGAACTGTTGGGCAACTAAGCAAGTCCAGAGATCAAACAGTGATCCAACTGTTTTCGAAGTGACGTACAGAGGAGCGCACACTTGCCGGCAGGGATCCGCAGCTCCTCCTCCACCAGCTTCGCCGGAGAAGCAAGACACCAGAACCAAACAACCCATTGCTCAAACCCCTAACGAGCTTCTCGAGAGTCTCAAAACCAGCTTAACCGTTCGAACCGAGGGTCTTGACGACGGTGAAGATGTTTTCTCCTTCCCTAATACGCCGCCGTTTTACGATTACGGGACTACCAACGACTATTTCGGCGGACTCATGGAGAGTTCACCTATCTTCGACGCTGTTGATTGGTTCAATCCAACGGTCGACATTAACCCGGAATTTCCCACGTTTTTACCAGACTCGATTTATTATTAAAAAAAAAACATAATGTAAAAGAGAATAACACTTGTCAGCCAGGGAACATCACTTACTAGATAACTTGTATTGCATTTTATTTCACGTAGTAGATGTAACTTGTAATTTTTTTTCATGGTTAAAAGAATAACTTTGCAGTTGAATTAATTTTGTAACAAGACAAATAATACGATTCAATAATATTTTTATTCTCCAATTCTATATAGGAGCACACCTTTTATATAGCTGTAAATTGGGCGAGTCCACGTCCATTAGCCCGTATCCATTTGTCCATTTATTGTTTGTGGACAAAGAGTGACCATGTCCATTAGAACTATGTCCATTAAGAACCATATTCACTAAAACCCATATTTTTATGGGCTGCCATAGAGTCCATAATAGACCATATAAGAAAACTTTAGATTTTAATTTATAAGCCTATAATTTATAAGCCTATAATTATATATACAAGTTCATAAAATTAAAATTAATCCATAAATACAACAATTTTGGTTTTGGCAAGAAAACTTGATTTTGGGGTTTTAGCAGAAAAATTCGATTTTACGATTTTGGCGGGAAAACCTGATTTTCCGGTTATGGCGGGAAAACCTGATTTTCCGGTTATGGCGGGAAATCCCGATTTTGCGGTTTTGGTAGGAAAACTCGATTTTGCAGTTTTGACGGGAAAATTGATTTTGCGATTTTGGCCGGAAAACCCGATTTTATGGTTTTGGCGGGAAAACCTGATTTTACGGTTTTGGCGGGAAAACCTGATTTTACGGTTTTGGCGGGAAAACCTGATTTTACGGTTTTGGCGGGAAAACCTGATTTTACGGTTTTGACGGAAAAACCCGATTTTTCGGTTTTGGCGGAAAACCCTGATTTTACGGTCCTTTTATTGTAATCTTCATGTTCCTTCTTGTATGCTTCCATCAACTTTGCAGTTTTCATATTGTTGCAACTTTTTTCTCTTCTCCACCCAATAATTCATGCATGATAATTTACTTGGACATGTTAACAACTATCAAATGATATTTTTACTCCTAATTCTAACGCATTTTGATAGGTTAAGGGAAATTATCAGAAGATTTCTAATATTTGAGGAAAATCAAGATAACGAATCAAATTCTAACACATAATATCGGTTTATACCAACAGAAAAAAATGTTTTACAGAACCGGCAAAAAAAAAACTTTTAGTCCTTTACCAAACCGGCTTTGCTAGCTCCCAAGAACCAAATATCATACACTTTTTTCAATTCAAACAGATTTGTTCTTATTAGTCTATTTATCTCCAGAGAACCAGGTCTCACTTCTTCCAGGGTTCATCAAATGGTCATAAACCAGCAATCACAACTTGAATACTCCGGTTTAGCCATTCGCTATGGTCTCTAATATAACATCATTCAAGTAATCAATCGGACCAGGCAAGCACCAATGCAGACAATCATTCTGTACCTTTGCATTTTTGTCTTTATCAAACGGTCTGAACTGTCGGTA
Source organism: Raphanus sativus (assembly GCF_000801105.2). Classification (NCBI taxonomy): domain Eukaryota; kingdom Viridiplantae; phylum Streptophyta; class Magnoliopsida; order Brassicales; family Brassicaceae; genus Raphanus; species Raphanus sativus. Next base: position 5,039,295 of record NC_079514.1, read on the forward strand.
CGCACCCGGATGACCATCGGGTCGAGTCAGTAACATCCCGGTGAAATCCAAAAGCTTTACATTACCACCACCACCCTCCTCACCCGTCTTCTCTCTAACCGCTCTTTCGAACTGACCAATCTCTAAACCTCTTAGTATCTTATGCACGTTTTTCATCTCAGCCTCCTCATCACTCACCGGCTCGGTCTGCTTACACGTCCCACCGTTATGCCACTCCCCGTTCTGGAAATGGTCTGGAGTCGCAGTCCTGAAAAACACCGTACCTTTACGGTTAGTCTCATCAGCTAAGAAGTCCATGACGTTACGCAGCGATGCGTTATAAGCATGGTCGAAGCCTAGCTCTTCCAAGCGAGACTTCTCCGGACAGATATGGCAACCGACCGGTTTAGCATTTTCGTGATAAACCGCTGCTTTAAGATACCATTTACCGGTTGAGATGATTGCGTAGTCTAGAGTAGGCATCAGACTGGTCCATGTCTCATCGAGTTTGTCGAGATGTAGCTGGACCGCAGCGGTTGAGACACCGTCTGAATCTTCGAAAATAGCGGCTTGGACTAGAAACGGCGACCAGACGTTGGATATCGTTAGGTTATGTATAGGGAAATGCCATCTTTTCGATTTGTACTCCTTGTCGTGGTACACTTCAACCGGTTCTTCGACCTGGTGAGACAGAATTTTTTAAAAAATTGCAAAATTAAGATCGAAATAAAAACTCTTAGGGGGATGTATTCAATTTAGCATTTGATGTGATTTGATTTTTAATAGAGTTTTAGATGATTTTAATAAGTTGCAGAGATTTAGGTGATTTTTGTTAAACTACTCTAGAATATCACCTAAAACAATGGGATTTGAGTTTTATTTTTTTTAACTAAGAAACTCCACCCAAACACCCTAAAATCACCTCAAAACTTTAAAATCTCACAACTTAAAATATTTTCAATAACAGTGGATTTCAGAGTACTTTACGAAATGTCAAGTTCAATAACAGTGGATTTTAAATGAGTTTTTAAAATTCATGTTTGAATAACAGTGGATTTGTCATTTTAATGCAAATCACCTGAAACTCTCAGTTGAATACACCCCCCTTAGATTATTGTCTAAGTGGTTATAGGTTCGAATTTCACTGAGAACAGTTTCCTCTCCTAATAAGAGTTAATTTAACATAGACATTAATGTAACGGTCCATAACTTCCTAGTCATTAAAAAGAAAATGGAAACAAAAGAGCCATTAAAAACAAGCGTTATTACCGAATAGAGCATACAAAGCAGAGATTCGACGTGGTTACGCACGATGGAGTCACCAATGAACGCCCATGATTTATTCCTCATAAGTTGAAGAAACCTTCGAGGATCAAAACGTGGTAACAGACAGTCATGAGGCTTCCATTTCCAGTAGAGGAAGTCCAAGTCAGGCCTGCCGTTGGTGATGCAGTTTTGGTGACCGTCGATGAGATTACCGCATGAGTTGTTCGTGTAGATTGGTCCTGATGAATCTGGGATCCATTTACCGGCAAATAGATTGCACTTCTCTACTTCAATATCTGATTCAAGAAACACCAAAATAAAAAAGAAAAAAGATTGTTATTAGCTTCCAATGTGAGATCAACTATTTAAATCAAGAAGTTGCAAACAATAGTCAAGAAGTAGTTTATCAAGATTCAAGAACTCGGTCTTTTATGTGAGATCACCTATAAATCAAGATCTTGCAGATCAAGAAACAGAGTTCCTATAGATCTCAGAATTGTTGCTCATAAACAAAGATTTATACCACATAGAAGTCTTTATACTAAGTGATCTTACCCTGAGGAATGAGATCTTCATTTTCAGGCACGATAACCTTGGGCGGCAGAAGGCGTGCTTCAAATCTTCCTGTGACCGACGCAAAGACTGGAGAAAAGTCGCTGGAGTGAAAAAGGAAGAGACTGAAAGCGAGACCTGTTATGAGAATGGCAGAGAAGAGCTTGATGAGAAACACATTCTTATGGATCTTGGAGACTGAGAACAGCTTCAGCTTCATCTCAAGAAGATACGAACAGTGGTGTTGTGTTCTTGGTATGAGTGTTATTTAGACCGACAAATGCTCTGGACTTTTCTTTTTCGCTCTGATTGTAAATCATTGGACCATTTCTAAAAAAGAACCATACGGTAAATGAGTGAATAAAGATGTATTATTATAATAATCTGATTATATCACAGTACTGGAGTTTGGTGAGAGATATATGATAATGTTTTCGATTTATTTAAGTTGTCAGACACTATTTTACTAACTGAGAAAGTATTTTACATAATAATATTTCCTTTGTTTCAATATAGTTGATGTTTTAGAAAGATTATTTTATTTCAAATTATATAAAGTTCTGAGATTTTAAAGTTAACTTTAATTTGATAGGAAACTACTCAACCAACTAGATTCTACAGTATTTTTTATTATTAGTTAACTGATTTTAAAAATATATTTTAAAATATCTTTTTAGAGAAATATAGTTTTTTTAATCTTTGTGCACGAAGACAAAACATCAAGTATTATGAAACTGAGGAAGTATATAATTTTCTTTGGTGATCTTTTGAAAACTGTACGTCTGTAATACATACCTGGGTATGTCTTTTGAACTGGCGAGAGAAACACTTTTTAGACTGAACTGAAATTATCGCAGTTTTTTTTTTGTTCAATCACTGATTTTCATTAGATAAAAATTAAGAAGGGCTCAAGGCCCATAAGACCTGTTTTGCCAATGAGTCTGCAGAAGAGTTTGAGGCTCTAGGAATAAAACGAAACGCAACATAATTAAACAAGGTAGATAGATAGTTAATGTTTCTGAGCGTGTTGAAGATCTCCAATTTCATCTCCTTTCTATTGATTGTGTTGACCAGTACTTGTGAATCTGAGAAAATGGTGATGGAGTCAAGACCACGAGAGAGAGCAGAGGTTATGGCCGCAACTACGGCCAAGGATTCCGCCATTAGGGGCGACTCTACAGAGAGAGAGGTCGCTGTGTAAGATGTAGAAGAAACCAGATCATCAATGATCCAACCAAGGCCTGCATGTCCAGAGGAGGGTCTCCACGCTGCATTGGTGAAGATCGAGATCCCATAGAGGTTAGGATTTGGTTCGATTCTGATCAAAGGCGTCGAATTTTGGGGAGATTGAGGGCTTTGAGCTAGCATCCATTCTCTAGCATCGCAGTTAATAAGTGTAATGAGTAAGACGTCCCAAAACAACTTGCAAACTCTGTCCCCAGCAGTTAGACTTACTTTATCATTAGATTATATAACTCGTAAAACATGGATTATACAAGGTTTGGTTTGTGTTCTTCTTTCTAAAACAAAGCATTGAAAGACCTAATAAACAAGAATAATATACGGTAAGTAATAAACGAGTTTTGTATTTCAAATTTGATAAAACTTTTACAAAAAAAACAACAACAACAGAGAAAGTTTTAACATTTTCATTTAGAATATATTCTAAATATACGGTAGGTAAGTATGAGGATCTGTTGAAGGAACACGAGAACTTAATCAAAACGCTGGAGGTTCTTGAGAAGAAGCAGACAGAGACTGTGGTGGCTAAGGAAGAGGTTAAACACTGGGAGACCAAGTATGGCGAATTGCATAAGAAGTATGGTGAATTGAAGGAGATGCTAGAGAAGCTTGAAAAGGCTGTCGAATATTTGAACTCTTCTGATGAAGTCGGTGTGGATTCAGGTAATTCAAGTGTTTTTGATGTTTCTCATTAATGGTAGTGTGTTAGATTTAGAGGAAGTTTGACATGTTCTGTGGCTGGAATCTCCGTGCAGGTGTGATAGAGATCAGTAGGTACGAGGAAGGAAACCAAAGAGAGGAGAGCAACGGAGAAGCAGAGAGAGAGAGAGAGAGAGAGAGAGAGAGTCTACTAGTACTTGACGGTTAGATATAAGTAGTACTATGAGTCTCTGTATGTAATGATGTTGTTTTTGGCAGGGAGATGGAATGTTTTTGGAGACGAACGTTTTGTATGGTGAGTGGAAACTAGCCTAACAAAATGTGTTGTTAGGGAAGCAGCTTATATCCCATAATCCTACTTTGAGATGGTTCTGTATAAACAGTAGTTAAACAAGAGATAGGCGAGAAGCTAGTTTATGCTAGTATTGTGTCTGAACGAACTTATTTGACATGAGAAAGTAGTTTACAGAGAATCAAACAGTCAAATATTTCTCTTTTTAGCTCCTTCCAGTTTTCAGTTTTCAACATACAAAAGCAACAATATGGTAACCTCTAAGTTACGAGTCTGTGGTGGAGGACTTGTATGAAATCAAGTATGTGAGATTACAATCTCAAAAGAAAAGGGAACAAAGAAGGTTATGAAGGTCGCTTGGTAGCTGAGGCTCCTCCTGCTCCTCCCTCACTGGGATGTTCCTGACTTGGTATCACGAACTTGTTAACTTTCTGTTACATTCATAGCCATAGGGTCAACAACAACAACTTTAAAAAAAAAAAAAAACTAATCAATATACAAGCAAAATTAATAGGCATTGATAAAGATAAAGAATGAGAACAAAACAGGCCCCTTGCATTTACAGTTACATCTAAGAACTTAAGAAACACTCTATTAAAAAAAAAAAAATACTCATCAGCTTCATCATTTCTACATTTACTCGAAGTTTTTTCTATAAGAGAGATCAAAACTGTCCTGGAGCAGAAGTGAATAGTTAACTACGATCCAAGAGACTAAGATTCGATTGAGATGCTGATGATGATGTAAATTGCAAATGATTGAATCGCAGAGAGGGAAACCTTTGAGAGAACGCATTCTCTGAGAGATTGAAGGAACCGGATGCATTTCTCTGAATCGTACGGAGACTCAGTGACACAATTGAGAAGAAGGAGAGCCTCTTGGCCGCAGACTGGTTGAGGATTCTGTTTCTCCATGGAAATGATAAACCCTAAAGACAAAGGTTTTTCGGCCGACAGAGAGAGAGATGATGCTTCCGGATGTATGATTCTCAAGTCTCAACTACGGTCACAACTCACAAGGCTTAAAGGAACGAAATCGTTAATGAGCCTAAAAGCCCAGTTTAGCTTATCCATCACAATACGAATTTGTATAGTCTGGTTTTAGCATATTAATTATACTGGTTATGTCGTATGATACTTATGAGAAGATATTAATGATTAACGGTTTATATAAACCGGACTATACTAAGCTCTAACTAAGAACTTTGCTTTTACATATTTATTATTTAGGAATAGAAAAAAATTGCTAATTTCTCAACTTTTTTTATAAGAGAGATCAGCCCATAATGTACATATATAGCCTTGGCGCAATGGTTTTTCAAAACTGGTTATATGAACTCAACATAATTTTTCAATTATTATACCTTTTCAGTTATTATTATACCTTTTCAATTATTATACCAAATTAAACAATACATAAGCTTCGCATGTTTCACAAGAAAGAGAATAAGATATCGATCATTTCAAAACCTAGAATTACTCTCATGAACACGTCAACGGCTGTTTCTTGGGTTTAAGCAAGCAGATCAAAGAGCCAGTTGAGTCAAAAAGCGGTCATCCATTGAAACTGCGTAACATAGAGAAATGTGAAAACTAGTTGTCCGAAAACAAATTAAACGTATGTTGTACATGAGAAATGCATTATCTCGCATTTGATAATTGATGAGTGAATACATGAACATACATATATTTGTTGACATGTACTCTTACAAAAGAAATAAAACTGTTGACATAAGAATAAGCCTTAAAAGGTAAAACGTACACAAGAGCCAGCTTCAGAAGGGAGAGAGAACGTACGCAAGAGCCAGCCTTAGAAAGTAGAACGTGCGCAAGAGCCAGCCTCAGAAGGGAGAACGTCGAAGCAAACCCGTTCCATCATTTGTCTACCTGTTAAACCACAAGTGCAAATAGTCTAATACACATTCCTGCTACTTCAGATACACACAACAACCAAGATAAAAAACCTCGATGATTGGAAGATCATCATTACCAGCAAACACAAAAAATAAGTAAGACATGGAGGAAGAAATCAAGAGATTTGCCCTGGTATACATTTCCGCAATAGTCTCCGTAATTTATTGTTACTACATACCGTCTAGAATCAAAGCTGGGGCTCCTCGATTACTCTCTATTCTTCCAGTATGTGTTCAGTTCTTTGTTTTCCCCATCTTCTTCTCCTCAGTATTGTTCATTTCCATCATAACGTTTACCCTCACAGGGATGGGAATATTAAAGCTCATCCTCTTTTCATTTGATAAAGGTCCTCTTTTCCCACTTCCCACAAGTCTTTTTGGATTTTTGTGCTTCACTTTCCTTCCCATCGAAAGACTTGGAAAAACCCCTAAATCTCAATCTACTTCTCCCACTTGGGTTTTCCCCACTAAAGTTGCAATATGTGCAGTGATGTTAATGTTACATATGCGGGGTTACAAACATAATCTTCCCACGGTTCTGTTATGGGTGGTTATATATCCTTTATATATGTACTTGCCACTTGAGATTGCATTAAACACCGTCAAATTTCTGTTCACTATCATTCTTGGGTGCGATCTTAAGCCAGTATTCGATGAACCTTACCTAGCCACCTCTCTTCAAGACTTCTGGGGTCCCCGGTGGAATCCAATGGTGTCTTCCCTTCTCCGGTCAGCTTTCTACTTTCCTCTGAAGGGTAAATCAAACTCCGGTTTGGCTATGTTTATCGGGGGTTTTGCGACTTTCCTTGCCTCTGGTCTGTTTCACGAACTTCAATCCTTCTACACAAGCTATGAAACGCCTTCCTGGGAGATCACTTTGTTTTATGTGCTGCATGGGGTTTGCACTGCGGCAGAAATGGTGGTGAAAAGGTCAGCGTTTGGGCAGCGTTGGACAGTGAGACCAGTGGTGTCTTGGCTGCTTACCATGACATTTGTGATTGTGACCAATGGTTGGCTCTATTTCCCTCAAATTACAAGGGGAAAAGAGATACGCCATTATATTACCGAATATATTATTGTAACGTGAAATTGTGAAATAAGAAAACTAAAAAAATTGTTAACCAAAAAAAAATCTAAAAAGTTCGTATTGTGCGTGTTTTTAATATAAAAACTGAATAAATCGTGTTCATCTGTTATGTATACCTCGTGAATAAAATCTGTTTTGTTTGTTGCTTTTGTCTTGATTTTAATTTTCTGGCGGTAGACGGCAGTTTCAGAACAATATTACTTTATCGAGAGTCGAGACTTTCCATAGTTTTTATTTTTGCTAAAACTTTCCAAAAAATATGAAAGAACGAAAATCAAGTAAAAATCCTCATTAATGGTTGTCTATTAAAAAAAAAATAAAAAAAAAAATTCTCGTGCATCCACCACAGAATCTGAAGCCGAACATTTTCATAGATGAGACGCGTCATCAATGGTGGGTTCCATTTCCAAACATACTCATGGTCAGTGGTGGAAACCGTCAGATCATGTCATGGTGTGAATGGCTTGGTTTATGTTGATTGTTGAATGTATGCCAGAAAAGCCACTCTGGTTAGTTCAACAAAGCCATTCAAAGCCTTTTATCAGCCCATAATGTTTACTTTCGAGTCCTTGGACAACGGCTTCAACATGACAAAACATACTCAACCATTATTATAACGTTTTGAAAAGAAAAGAAAAGAAAAACAATATTTGATTTAGCAAAAACATAAGGGAGAATATCTGATTACTGTCTTACTGATCATAAAATTCGATATTATTTATTCTTTTGTGCATTCTAATTTATATTTGACGTGCTCTAAGTTTTATCTGTTGGCTAAAGTTTTTTTTTGTATTGGTATTATGTCTGGATTAAAACTCGACATGGTGCATCTTTAGCAAGTAGAGTCTTAAATTTATCGAAGGCTGTAATATGTTGCTAGTTAAGTCGTCCTTCTTAGCTGTGTGTATTTTAGTATAGGAATGATCATATAGACATTTCAAATGTACGTCGGGATGTTTTAATTATAGACCAACACTTGTTCGTAAAAGATGATCAAAGCCTTCACAGGACAAATGTTACTATAGAAGAACCTTATAACCCGGGGATATTTATGATGTTCTTTAAGCAGTGACTTTAACGTAGGAAAATAGTAACGTTGTGGTACCAATAGTACAAATATTCAAACTCAAATTAGCTTGTGCATTATGGCGAGGGAAGTAAGAATGGAAATATGAGATAACATAACCGAAAAGGTAGTTGGAAGGTTAGTTCAGTAAAATTTTAAGGAAGAAGCCACAGCGAACATGTTAAGTGCATGGGAATAGCACGAGAATGGTACGTGAAATATGAAATTAAAAGACATCATTTAATTTCTTTGGTCCTTCTTTTAATGTTCTTTATTAATGTGTCTCTGCCACTTTTCATGAGACACTGTCTCAGTCACCTTCTATTCCACATGTATTTTCTTACTATGCATTCTAAAAATGTTTACGCATCTGATATTTTTTTTTTGAAACTGATTTGTGCAAACGCATCTGATATTTCTACCGTGTATATCATTATATGAATATGTAGACTGTGTGTATATGTACAAACATACAATAATACATATATATCAAAGTTTTGATTTATATCATTATATCTTGAATTTCGGTGGACCAAAGTCAATCATAGGTTTGTAGTTACATATCATGGACTTTTTGATAAGTTTCGAAACAATATTGGCAGAAAGTTTTAAAACTAAATCATTTCTTTATGATTCTTCTAAGAATACTTTTGGTATGTCGACTAATTAACAGCATAGCGTATAGTGTTAATTAGAGATCCTGGTTTCACAAATTTAACTGTATCAACCAAAAATCAATATTAATCTTAGATTTTTCACTATCTTTCTCAATTTTCAGTTAGACAAGGACTACTCACATGTACTGTAACGTTAATATTTTGTTAATATTTTTCGTAAATGAAAAAAAAATTAATAGCAGATACATCAATTGCTAAATTCAGTAACGAGTGTGCATCTATTTGTTGAAAATTGACGAAAATGAATAATGAGTGATAGCAATATTTTGAAAACCGGACTGAATACTAATTCGGTATAATTACTGATTAATTGATTAAAACGGTTCTATCCATCGAATAGTTTTCTAGTTTATATATATACGTATATATATGTTATCTTTTATTGATTAAAAATAAATAATAAACATAGTCTAACTATATATACATTAAACAACTAAAAATGAACACTATGTAAACTAAAATTAAACATTTAAAATTACAGAAATTATTTATTCTTACAACTAATAAAAATTTACTGAATATGAACAAATAAAAATAGTATATAAGAAACCATAAAGATATTTTTTACATTATTTCTTAAGAAAATATAATTTAATCGAAAATTAATTAAGCAACAGTGATAGTTAAATATTGATCGTGAAATATTTAATTTTAATGATAACTAAAAAATATTAATCGTGTGTTGATTTTTTAGAACCGAGATTTGAAGTTAAGCCTAGATCATTAGTTTTATTGATTTTTTTGTCGATTTTACGGGTTTTTTTTTGGCACAACGATTTTATGGTTTTTCTCAAATCCAAGTTTTAAATTGAATTGGACTCAATTTTTTCAACATATCAACTGAGGTCAAGTCATGCACGATAAAGTCAACTTAGGTCAAGATAGCGTTGAATGTTTGACACAATGTTCTTTGACCAGGACAGTCCTGGACCGGTACAGATAAAAGAATCCTGGTATGATCCTGTTCACAAAATTCTTCACATTTGGCATAGGTTAAGTGATTACTTCCCAGCTCTAAAGTATCCAGTAGACACCTGGTTCAATTTCAACCATTCCACGGCTTATCCAAGGACTTAACCCAGTACGTTTGAGCTAAACCAAATGGACGGTCCAGATTCGCTGGACCCTGGGATCCTGAAGCCGTACATTTTCATAGCTGAGACGCGTCATCATAGTGGGGGTCCTCTACATGTTTGTTAATTCTTTCTCTGTATGAATAATTAGTAGGCGGAAGCATTTTATCTGTTAATTTTGATTATATTCATTCTTCGTTTCGACTAAATCCAAAAATCTAAATATTCATAACTATTCAAAATGAAAACAAATATTAAAAATTAGTATTCGTTATAGAAATCATAAATACTAAAAAATTTGTAATTGAATAACTTATCTATTCTGGCTTTTATATAAATATATGTATATAAAATTAAATATATAGTTTTAAATATATAATTTTATATAATTATTATTTTAACATATAACTATTATTTTTATTTATAAAACTACTTATAAAAATATTAAATTAAGAAAGAAATATAAACTCTTTATAAAAACTATAGTTCTTTTAAAATTTTATGTTTTATAAAAACATTTAATTAATTCTAAAATTTTATGAAACATATAATTTCATTAAATTATTTATGTTTTATATTATGTTAAAGATAATATTTTTTTGAAGAAAAACTTGTATTATTTAGAATTCGTGAAGTAAAGCCAAACAAAAAATTGGATATCTTAAATAACGAAAATTACTTTAGACACACGGTAGTAATCATTGAATCATGTCATGACGTGAACGGCGTAGTTTGCTTCTTCTTCTTTTTTTGCATGAGTTTGTTTTACTTTTTGGGTAAAAGAGTTTTGTTTACTTATTTTATTTAATAAGTTCTGAATGCATGCATGAACGTAAGATTTATCATGATATGTATTTTTATTCAACAGTTAGTCAAAATTAGAAAATCACAGAGAAGATCTCATGAAAGGTCCCCATTTATCTTTTAGAATAAATCTTACAAGAGCTCTGGAATTTTGTGACAAACCAAATCTTTGCATGAGGGGACACTATATTATAATGTGTGATTGTATATGCATGCATATCTTTGGCCCATGACCATATTCAAGCCTTACAAAATCGGGAAAGGGCACTGTAAAGTCATGTGATTTTACTCTTTTTCTTCAATAACGAAATATATGTAAATGTAACAATCTCTTAGATATGCGGCAGATCATTTGAAATCACTCAAGACTACATTGTCTTTGGTGATTAAACAAACTTCTATTTACGCTTGATTAGTTCTTAACAATTAAATCAGTCATTTACTCTCTTTTCTTGGTCATGTCGGTAGAATATGTTATATAGCTGTGAAATTTAAATGAGAGTTTTTGTTTTAAATAATACTCATGTTAACATGGGAGTTTAAATTATAGCACAGCGGAATATATGGGTATGAACATATTTTCATTTTCAAAAAATAAAGATTGATGGGTATGCATGAAAAATCACGTAGTTCACATGAATATTTTACGAAATGGGGCCTAGCCATTTAATACTTCTTATTTTCCGTATCTACATATTCATCATAGTAGATACATTCTAAATTCGCTAATAAACCCAACCCACGTATTTGAATTGTATATGTAATAAATATTTGGACCTATTTTCTTCCTTTTTCCCTTATACAGTAGATTATTAGAATGTACTAGTATATCTTTTTTGAACAACAAATGTAGTATATCTTACACTTGAAAATTCAGCAACTTGCATGGTTATTTCTGAATATTGCCAGAACTTTTCAAAAATTTATATAAAATAATTTTAAAATAATTGCCAAAGAGATGTAGCCTCTGAACCTCTTTTACGGGCAGAAGAAAAAAGGATATCTAGAGAAAGCGACATGACTCTGCTCTTTCTCGAGTAGTTGCGGCTCTAACCTACGCGTCAGTTTTTTTCCCTGCACATCTCTGTATTTTCAATCTTTTAAATATATATTTTGAGATTTTTTAAATTGATTTATCAATTATATGTAAATCGTCGCTTTTTCGTGTTTTATCAGAAATGTCGACTATGCATCTGATCAACAGAGTAACAAGTCTTACTTTCTTCGTTAAAGAAATCAGATTTTCAGGTTGGAACGGTTCGATTCAATAAATATCCAAGTAAAACTCTTGACGATAAAACTCTTGACGATCTACGATAAATATCCAAGTAACCTAATGAAATAAACTTTTTTTCCAACAAAGATTTATGCAAACGATATCTCAGATGAACTTAAAATAATATTCTATACAACAAGAAACAAAAAAAAAAAATCTAGATAGAAGAAGCGATCCACAAAAGTAAACTTGATTTAACGCATTGATTTAGTTAACAAAAATAACAGGAAGCCATCAAGAAATGGTTGGGTCTGAAACAAAATATAGCTAATTCGACAAAAAAATATAATAAAAAAGCAAACTACAGTAATCAAATAGTGACCACAAGATGGACAAAAGATATCATCAGTCTAGGTTCAACGCCGAATATTGCTTCGTAGGAAATCTAGGATTATGGGACAATAACCTTAGGTTCTCACCAGAAAACAAAGAACATCAATGCATTGATTAAAGAAGAATAATAACCTCAATGATTCCACATGCTTTCTTGTTCAGGTGGACCAAAGTCATTCCAAGCAAGCTGAGGGATATTAACATATTTTGACATAGATTGGTTGTACTAGTTTTGGGAAACCATGGTTATATTCCGATGCAATCGATATAGAACCAGCAGCGCGCGGACCATGACCAAACTTGTTAAAACTCGTCTCTTTTCTTAACAGATTGATGGTTCACTTGGGATGGTATACAGGGACTAAAATATTAAAAACTGGATTACACCAAACAGGCTAATTTTCCCATCACAAATACCAATTTATAGAAGAGAATGACACAACACCTGAACATAAAACTAGCTAGCTATTAGGAAGACCATTTAGTAACCACAGATAAACCCAAAAATGCGAGTAAGAGATAATGAAAATCTAATCCTTTTTATAAATTTGTATTTCAAAACATGGCAAAATGAATATCTGACGGATAACTCAATTGAGTGTAAAAACTTGTAGTATGCGGTTGAAGAGTTATAGTCAATCAGCTACTCCCACTGCTTTCTCTCAGGTAAACCTCATGAGACTTATCAAAAAACTGCCAAAACATAGCTTCTCTGATGTGGCCACATTTCACATTTCAAATCAGACTTAGATTCTCTCTTCCCTCGTATCTAGTAGTCTCAGTCAATCCACCTGGCACATCACCCTACTTGCATTTTAACCTTATAAATTAGCTTCTAACCGTGTGTAATAATAATACTTAAGCTAAAGCTACATCAATACATTAATACCCCACCAACAAGAAAAGCGAAAAGATTAATAACAAAAGGCGAAAACGAAGGGGAATTTTCAGTCGACCAAAAATAAAAAGGAGATAGAGCCCAGAGCACGT